>NW_019416897.1:1146895-1319807 GCF_000390285.2 Anoplophora glabripennis | reverse complement strand
GATCAAAAAGTTAGTAAATGAATGGGGTTTTTTAGACATATTTTTTAAAAGGAAAAAATTTTATCGAAAAAAAAATTATAAGAAAAAATGTCATAGGGGTTGATTATTTCAACCCCTTACAAAAATAGTTCAGGGTTGAAAAAAATTCAAAAAGTGTAGTTTTATTGACAGATAATGTTCACCAAGTTTGGTTTCTTTAGCTTGATGTACATGGAAGATAAAAAAGAAAAATAATTTTTTTTTGTAATTTTAGGACAATAATAAAATTAATTAATTTTCATCGTTTACATCCTAAGCTACTTAACATTTTGCGCCTGTTAGCCGTAGTCGTACATTATTCAACATATCAACATAAAACAAAATCGTACGTGTGGGGTAAACCTTTAACTTTTCATTTTCGAGCGCGAGCTCCGCTCTTCGGCGCTTGTATATTATTAGAAATGCAACAGTAAATTTAAACAGTTGTTTACTTAAGGTTAAAGGTTTACCCCACACGTACGTTTTTGTTTTATGTTGATATGTTGAATAATGTACGACTACGGCTAACAAGCGCAAAATGTTAAGTAGCTTAGGATCTAAACGATGAAAATTAATTAATTTTTTATTGTAGGTAATTGTGCTGGTTAATCTACCGTGATGGAATATTTTATAAATATACATATACATTTTTCCAAAAATAAAAAAACGGTGACGTATAAAACTAGGATGACGTATAAAACCTTACCAAAACTGCAAAAATGAAGATAATTGAATTTTGCAAATTGCTTTTGGTTTCTGCATATTTACACTATGTGTATATAAAAAAAATGACGATTAAATTGTTAATAACTTTTTTCCCGATAAAATACTTTGTCAGCAAATTAGCCTGTTATTGTACTCATCATTTAAAGTAGACCTGTGCAGTTATTTCCGGGTTATCAAGAAAATGTCACCAACAGTAACTTTTCGGCCTCTGCCGACAGGAGTACTAGTCTTTGTTCAATAAATTAATGTTCAAGACAGACTCTCGATCGTATCTCTGATATAGACTTATACAATAATTTTATAAAAAATTTTATGATTTTAATAATAAATCCTCCATCTAGATGTCAAAAGTCAAAACACAAAAGACAAAGCTCTTTAGTTTGTATATATTCAAGAATTTATATTTGCAAAAATGATTGGTAGATTAATTTTCTATTAGATAGATATTTTTGGGGATTTATATTGTATGTGTGTCTAAGCCAGAAACAAATATTAACCGGATGAACCAATATTGGCAATATTGGGAAGATTTATATCAGTCTACGATTGAAACCAGAGGCTCAACCTTCCCTTTCTCTTTTGCTCTCTTTATCTCGCTCTCGAAAAGTTAGAAATATATAAAGGATACAAAAAATGTGAATGCTGTAGCCTTGCTAAGCTCCAATTAATAATAGAGCCCGGGCTATTATACGTATACAGACAGAGCGGTCCAGACTTTAATAAAAAAACTTCACTATGAGATGCAACAAGTTATTAGGGATGAAACATCAACCTTTAATAATGTATATTACTTGCTCATATTTTATCTATCTATACCAAACATCCTCTACACACAGGTTTCCAAAATTAAAGATTTAATTTTATAATATTGAGTATTGTTATTAATAACAAACTTTTATTGACAAGGGATGTAATTATAAGTCTTTTAAATATTATACCACTTTTCTGTGAAGAAATTTTATTAAAAAAAAAAATAATATTGGAAATTTACTCAATGCGAAATACAGGACTCAAAAGTTTAATTTTTATTTCCCGCATTCACTAACAAAAAAAAGTGAGAATATGCCTTTTCTAGCGATCTGTAGGAAAATTATTTTCATTAAGAATTAAAATAAACACTGGAATAATAAAACTTGCAACGTTCATCCGAGAATAGCATATTTCTAAGTCATCGTTTCTGTTAACTGTGGGAGGCAGTTGCTAGCTCCATTAATATTTATAATAAGTACTTAGAAATCTCACTGAGCTGAAGATAACCTTAGTCATATTTTGTTGTTGGTTCGCAAGCTTACGACTATACATAATTTGAATTAATACGGCATTTTAATTTACCCACATTTTCTAAGGTAACTTGAAGTAGTGCAGGCAAAAGCAAAAAAAAAATTCGTTTCTACAAACGAACATTACTTAACTTTATTAATAGGTTCTTAAATAATAAAGTTGTATTCATATGGCGTGCTTCTATTTTAAGTTCAAGTTATAATTTTAAAAATCCTTATGAACCAAGGGTGTAAAGTCACTGCACTGCGATATCCAGGATGTTGAAGTTAAAAAAAGATGTCTCATTTACTCAAACATCTCCAAGAATATCGAAAACTAGTGGTTTGAGATGAGATCCTTGGTTCATTAAGACTCTTCTGGTTTTATGTAACACAAGAAATAACTAAAATTAAAACAGAGTACCCTATACCTGTATATACTTCTAAAATTCAACAAATATTTATTAATATGTATATTTGAAATGGTTTATAAAGAATTTAGACTAAATAAGGTGATATAGCCATTAAAACGAAGTTCTTTTTTCAACACCGTTTTCTTTTATAGTTGCAAAGATATGAAGGAGCTTCTACAATCTATGGACCACACACTCTGACCATATACCTAAAATTATACAATAACTTGGCTGCATCATTGGTTACGGTAAGAAATTGTTATTTTTTTACATAAATGTTGTTTTGGATGTTGTAACAAAATAATAAATCATTAATATGAAGTGTAAAATACTGACTGACCGTCTCGTCTAATTATCAAGAAATGAAATTAATTAAATATGCCCTTGGACTAAAGAATTAGGCAAGGATTATATACATGAAACAATTTTTTACATAATTAAACACACTCATACAAACTCAATTTTTTTCATTTTAAATATTATGGGCACATTTTTGACCAAATAGTCCATCAAATATTATTTATCTGAGAAACTGTTCTAAATGGTAAATGTGTGCTACTTCTCCTAATTTTTTCGACAATGCAGGAATACATAGGTATAGAATTTTTATAGTGTATATAATTTCCCTTTGTTGGCCTACAGGAATTGTTTTATGAATTTTGTGAATATAATAAACTACAAGCAAATCTTTGAGAGTTCTAAATACATAACCGTTTTTAGATTTTGACCATCTGCTACTAATTACATTCTGTGACAACTTTTTTGAGGTTAATTTTTTTACAGTGAATGTATTATACAGCAATGTAAAATTTCATTATACATAAATGACTATTTTTGTTGAAATTACCGAAAACGCGCCATTTTTAAGTAAATCGCAAATGACTGTTCCGAAGTCCCAACTTCATTACTTTTTTTAAGAAAAATAAAATTTTACATTATAATACAAGATATATGCTATAAAAAACCCTAATCTCAAAAAAGATTGTCAAAAAATATCACTGAAACAACTAGCGCCATCTAGCAGATCCGGTAGCGAATTTCTATCCAATTTGTTATTATTATTTGTTGGAAAATATATGGTTAAACTTTGATTTTATAAAATCGTTTTTGATCCTGCTCGTCTCAAAAACACGAGATGATAGGTCCATGGAAAAAATGCTTTAATTTATTGATGTTCTATCACCCTCTTTGTGTTTTACACCCATATCTGCAATACCCTATATACAGGGTGTTTGCAAAAGTTGGTACAAAATTTAAGGAAGTAAAAGTAGAGCCAAAAATGGTAAAAAAGTTCCTAAAAACATTGGTCCTTCGGTGCACCGTTACTGTGATATGGCCCTCCAAAGGGGTCTTATCCTTTGGATATTTTTTAAAATAACTTTCTTTCTGATTAAGACAATGGAATGAAAATTGTAGGTAATAATCATACCATAAGGGTCTTTAACTATCATAAGTTTCATCAAGATCGGTTATAAATAAAGATAGTTTTCTAACTACCCTTTCCAGAAAATTTTCGATTTTTTTTTTCCTTTGAATTATTAAGCAAACAATATTATTTTTTAATAAATTAGATTTTTTTGAAGGAAAAATGTCGATACTTTTATTTTCGAATTATGCGTAGTTTAGTTAGAAATAATTATTTTTAAATAATGTATAGCTCAGAACAGTAACTTTTTTTAACATTTTCATGTAGTAGGCACCTTTCTTGGTTTTGTTGTAATGATACTAATGACTGTCACTTTCGCGTGCTATCATTTAAATTATTACGTTTCTTAGTTGTGATCTTTGTGCTTGACTTTGCATTTCATTCGATTTTTTTACAACCATGAAATGCAAAGTCGAGCACAAAGATCACAACTAAGAAGATAAAGAAACGTAAGAATTTAAACGATAGCACGCGAAAGTGACGTTCTGGCTGAAGTACGCAGAATTCGAAAAAAAGTAGAGAAATTTTTTCTTCAAAAAAGTCTAGTTCATTAAAAAATAATATTATTTGCTTGATAAGTCAAAGGAATAAAAAAAATTTGAAAAATTTCTGTTAATGGTACTTCGAAAACTATCCTTATTTATAACCGATTTTGATGAAACTTATGATAGTTAAAGACCCTTAAGGTATGATTATCATCTACAATTTTCATTCAATTATCTTAATCAGAAAGAAAGTTATTTTAAAAACTATCCAAATGATAAGACCGCTTTGGAGGGCCATATCTCAGTAATGCTGCTCCGGAGGGTCAATGTTTTTTTTGCCATTTCTGGCTCTACTTTCACCTCCTTAAATTTTGTACCAACTTATCCAAACACCCTGTATACATATAATTTAGTTAGGTTAAGTCAGGGTAAAAGTTTTTTATACAATACAACCCTAGAAATATATCAATGCTCTGATGTCTATTTCTAACATATTCAAATAAGTTCAATTCACCCACATCAGGGTATCTTGACGTGTTTGTTAGGGACTTTAGTTTTTTGATTTGTAATATTGCTGCCTTGAAAACTCAAATTATAGACAATGTCAAAGGTAAGACGGAATTTTTTGTAAGGTTCATTGTTCTCAAAATAGGGGTTGCGATATAATATTTTATTTTTAGAATACAGCATTATTAATACCAACAATAATTTCACTTTGATCTTTATTCAACTTGTTTTCGATGTCCTTGGGTGAATAAGCACTGACCAGGGATGTATAGTCCAGTTGTCCCAGTCAAAATTATATTTAAAGGTGACATTAATTTCGAGGTGTACAATTGTTTATAAGCTGTTGTTTTTTTTGCTAGTAAATGAGGAAAAAATGTTCTACACGGGAGCGGATCGCGAAATCGGCGGGAAACTACAAAAAAAAACGTATTTCGTGAATAACTTGAAAAGTATTAGGAATTTCACAAAAACGCAAAGGATCAAGCGTTTAAAAATTCCCTACAAAAAAGGTTCTTACTGATTTTCTCGTACAGTGCGTTATTTAGAAGATATTTAGGGATTTAGATAAAATTACGATTCTTATGCAAATTAGCCAAAAAAAACACGTATTGCAAAGCGGCGCTGCACTAAATGTGCGACTACTCTTTCGTTTCTTGATGAAAATGCACGAAACAAAGTTTGTGCATTTCAAAATCATACACCTTGTGAAATGATATGGAATAGAAATGTCACAACAAACGAGGCAAGATTACAATTAATGATTAAGATTGAAGGTTTATGAATTTACGGATTAACGTTGTATGTCTTCAGGGTTTATGGGCTTTGATGTAGGTTTAGGATCTGTATGTTTGAAATTTGTGTACGAAAGTAAAAAGTATGAATTTACAACTGTATGGAATGAAGGTTCATGAATTTATGAATTATGGGTTTAGGGTTATCGGCTTGAGTTTAGGATTTATTAGTTAGGTGGATTTAAAGTTTACGGATTAAAGTTGAATGTCTTCAGGGTTTATGAGTTTTTAGGTTTTGATATAATCTCTATGGGTTTAGAGTATGTACATTTAAAATTAATGTACGAAAGTAAAAAGTGTGAATTTACAACTTTCCAGCGTTATATTTCATTTACCTATACCACGTCCTTACTTTATGCAGACATCCGTAAAAATAAAGTCTCTTGAGAATTAAAGAAATTCAAGCAACTTCATCTACATGCATTTCTGTTTACAGGATAAAGCTGTACAGGCAGGACCGCCTCCGGCAGAGTTCCCCGACAACCTACTGACCCTCGTAACCCCAGTGCTGTTCGATACAGCCGGCTTTTCTGGCGACTTCGGCGATTGCACCGAAGAACCACCTTCTACCGTCAAGATCGGGGACACGGTCACTGTGAAATTTGTAAGTACACACTCTCGTCTCTGATTGAATCTAACGCGCGCGGGGTAAAGAAGGGTAAAAGGGCAAAGGGCACATCAGCACCGCTCAGTGAAGCACCCTTGAAACATGTTTGTTTCGTCTTGATTTGATTTCAGTAACATTAATTTGTATTTTCCTTCAGGTTTCCTTGCTTTAGATAAAATCCAGAACAATTAATTTTTTTGGATCGCGAAATGAGTAAACGGTTTAGGTATGTAAAAGGGAACGATAGTTCTTGTGTAGGGCTTCAATTTTTTTCTTTTTCAAAAAATTACTCAGTCAGTCTTCAGTATTTTCTAAAACAATGAATTTTGATAAAGAAATAAAGATTTATAGAAAAAATTGCAAAAAGAACTAACTTTACTAGTAAAATAAACATTTTACACATAAGTGCAAAATAGTACTTATATCGTGTAACTAGTATGAAATTGGCACTTTTCGTACGACTGGATGGTTTGGTGACAGGAGTAGTAGGTGAGGCTCATAAAATCACACGTGTTGTCTACTACTTTGCACGCGACAACAAATTTCCGAGATTCAGGGAATCGCGGATACATGGCAGAATTTAGAAACAAGATTATTACCCGTTAAAAACTAACCTCGAGACTCTAAAGCCAAAGAGACCGGACGATCTGGAGATCCAAGGAGATCTTCTTGGCCGGAATCTCATCCGATTTCGACACTCTTACCCCTTACTGACAAAAGTTTTGCAAATTACGACC
The DNA here is from genome assembly GCF_000390285.2 of Anoplophora glabripennis. Taxonomy (NCBI): domain Eukaryota; kingdom Metazoa; phylum Arthropoda; class Insecta; order Coleoptera; family Cerambycidae; genus Anoplophora; species Anoplophora glabripennis. The sequence continues at coordinate 1,312,838 of NW_019416897.1, read as the reverse complement.
ATCCTGATTACTTTATTCGGCGACTCTAAAGCTACTTGAAAGCCCTATAAGTATTTGTTGCCTAATAGGGGCTAATTGGGTTCCAAACATCCAACAGCTGCCCAATAAATTTGACCGCGTTTTGGGTTTTGTTACAGGACGATTGAGCATAAATTAGCGAAAATCCAAAATGAATTCACGTGCAAGAAAAGTTAGTGTTAGTGGACAATGGTCAAGGTGTTGACAAAATTTAATTTTAAACACCTTAAATTCGACTGGTTGTAAGACATATTTCTCAATGGCCTTAATTATACTTTCGCGTCCTATTCTTGAGGTTTTTTATTTTTTCATATTCTTTTAAGATTGCTGGCCATCCTAGAAATGATCTGATGACGGAAAAGACGTTCCTCACTGTGGAGAAACAAGACGGAGATGACTGGACAGTTGTAGCTACGGATGCCAACTGGGAAACTAGGTATGTATCTAGAAATTTTAATACTTTTTATTGAAAATAAGAACTTATTAGCTTTAGCTATTTACTGGTTTCATAAAACCTTCAAAGGGAATCTTTCCAGCAACTCGAAATATAAAAAACAAAGTTGCTACACGGGGCTTTCCATTTGAGAGGACATCTGTAAAATATAATAGTACAGAATCAAAAACTCGTTACTTATAAGTACAGAACCACGGGGACGCAGAAGGAATACCTCGTCTGTACATTTAGAGGAATGTCTTTTAGCGGTTTTATTTTTTCACGATAATTGATTCTGGCTTTCAAACTGATTCTTTGAACCGAACCAGAGAAAAATATTCCACAGAAGTTGCCTTCGCACAGAAGCAATTTTCCACGAATAGCGTCTACATTTTACCTTACCTCGCATCTATTCCTGACCAGATGTATACCTGTCTTAAGGAAAAGCAACACTGAAAGCAGTATCGACTAATTTATATATTTATTGATTTCAATAAAATATCCAGTGACAAGGACAAGTATGGGCAATTCTAACATAAAATTATAATATAATACAATGAAACAATACAAACACAAAAAAATACATATTATGACTAGGCTTAGTGCGGAGCGGAGTTTAACAGGACCGTAGTCAGATTACAAATGAAAATATGAATATGTTTACAGAAAAATGTCGCAACATTAACAAAGAGCAAAGCTAAGTAGAGGATAAAATACCTTTATAAATTTAAATGACATCTGACATCACTTACCCGATGAACCTTAGTGTTGGGACAAGGTTTCCCTGGCATATTGGAAGGAGCTAAAACATATTACTACGTGCTTTTCTAAGTTTTCTTTAGTGAAACGGCGACGTTTATCACTTAATATTAACTTGTGTAGGGAAAATAACCATTCAACGTCTACTGTTGACAACAGACAGTATGAGAATTTGTTGAAGCATGAACTATGTATTAATATATTTACTGGTAACTCCTGATACGTACCAGATAAAACATTATAAATGTTTTCCAAAATGATGTATCCTGGATCCAACACTCTTTGCATTTTTTCTTTTATCGCACCACTGACTGGGTGTTGGTGTATATTATTGGCATCGTATATATTTTTTTATACATCATCCATTATATCAAATTGTTCATTTAGGGATAGTCCATGTGATTCCAATATATGGAATTACGGAACTTGGGGTTCTGTAGTTTGTTTAATGGAATATTGGCTTGAAAGAAAGGCGTCTGTAAATTTATAGAAAAATGTCTTGTCACTTTAGTTTTGTCACAAGCATTTATAATGCTTTCACACACAGTACAAAACAGGCCATTTTCTTTAATACGTATGTTCCTGTAACCTTCGGGATCACTCAAACCACATTTGAATTAATTCCCGTCTATTTCTCTTCCCTTTTGGCATTTTACTTCACTTTTTCCCCCCAACTAATAGCTGTTAATGTAAATTATGTGACTATTTATAAATAGTAAACGTAATTTAAATACACACAATTTACAGCAGACGTAAAAAAGAAAGGTGTCGACGCGACACCAACTACTACAAAGTTTCGTAGATAACTGGACAGTTCAAAACGCGAGTCAGCTGTGAAGGCCACCGACCCCCGAGCCGGCTCTGTTAAACTCTGCACGTGCACTAAGTCTAGTTATGACATATCAAACAGACACTATAACAACATGATAAAATAGATAAAAAATAGGAGATAGCAACGGTTTATGTCCTTGCAAACAGGTTTTAATATCTTGCAATCTATTGTGGCAGTTATATCTTGGTATTTTAAATTTAATATCAGATTAAGATGCTCCACATTTCATATTACAACGAAGAACTTTGTAAAGGAAAGTTACCGAGAATGTATTTTATGTCCTTTTCCTAGGGATATCTAGATATCTAGATATACTATAAAAATAGCTGACTTAAAAGATCTTCGCTGAATCCGTTCTATTAAAGTGCCATAAGACATGTAATTTAGACACCATACCACTAATTCAAGTTATGAACTGAGATACATTTTGAATAATAGCCGCAATATGTGGGGATTCGTAAAATCCTAAGGGTTTCGGATAATAAAATCGAGACTACGTGTTCAAACATACTTTTATGTGCTTCGAGAAGTGTAGTCTGAAATTGAAAACAATGTCTAGGTCTTTCATCTCAGATGACATTTTAAAAATATCACCGTAGCAATATTTTCGGCTAAAGAGCCGGTATAAGGCCGGCCTGTTTTTTGATTGTCTGCAACCGAACCTGTTTGAACAAAATTAGCAACTTTGTTTCATTCGGACCGAAAATTTCACTTAATTTGTGAACAGTCTCAGCTACACACTCTCCGTATTTGTAATGAATTTTCATAATCTTCACTCAACATCAGTTATATAGCGCTACATTTTGTCTAACCGCAATATCCGAAACAAAATTTGAAATATTTTATACTGAATTATAAAGGATCCAAACAATATTTTCATTGTTTGTTTTGTCTTCAAGTGCATAAATATACGTAACTTTTTAGCACAGCCCAGTTCGTATCTCTCGCGGTTTATGAGTGGCGATAGTGGCAGATGAAAAACGGTCCACCTAGTACATTTTAATGAATTAAACTTCTGTTTCAACTTAAATTACATTGTAACTTCCTGCAGATTCACATGGAAGAGATTAAATGTCATAGAGGGTACCAGCGAGGTTGAAATAAGATGGGACATAAAGGACGACGTGGAGTCGGGTACCTACAGAATAAGACACTTCGGCAACTATAAAACCGCCCTTGGCAATATCCATGCCTACCAAGGCACCACCAATACCTTCAAAGTTGAGGCCTAATGGGCGTAGCGTAATTTTGAAGTTCGGGTTACTTATGTGATTTACTTAAGTATTATCTTGCCAAAAATAAAATATGTAATAATCAAGTCTTATTTTTTGTAATCAACGAATCTGAAATAATAACACATTTCTAGGTTTCACAATCAACTTTGTAATAAAATTTTATGATTTTTTACATTTCGATACATTTAAGGAGGTTTATCAGGTACGGAGGTACATCTAAAGTCTAACGAGAGTTTCTGTAGATTCGCTAGTGACTAGAGTAGTAAGTCTTTAGATTTGTCAACGTTGCACTTCGTGCAACAACGGCGTTCGCTCGCTAGCTGTTTGCTTGGACACCTGCAAATTTCAAAGAATACGCTGCGTCGAGACCGCGGCATTGCCGCTATCACGCATATGGAGGATAAGTTAGTCAACGACAGCAGTTTGAAGGAGAATTATTATAAATTATGTATCTTACAAGTACCTAATCGATTTCTACGAGCTATCATACGGTCCCTCAGATATCGGTTTCCTATTTATACAGGTTGCTGTGGAAACTGTTCGTCAATTGTTGCGCATTCTAAGTGGAAAGACCAAAAAAGTCTGCATTCTCATAAGACTTCGTACTAAATCGTGAAAAATTATTTTATTAATATATCGTCTCTTAGGTATCCAAACTAGTCATAATTTTGTTTGAGGATTTTCTTCATATTAATAAGCTTATATTAATTTTTTTATGAATATTTATTTGTCAATTCCAAATCAGATAAACCTCCTTAAGGTAATTTGTTATACTGACATCGGTCATTCAGGAATATAAAGGTGATTTTGAAAGGTTACAACAAGAGTTGTAATTTTAAAACACAATTTAAAGTCATCCGCATAAGGGCAATATCGAACGCTCATGTCTGTGTTAATATTTTTGGAAAACATTATATAAAGGAGAGGGTCCAGAACCGAACCTTGTGAAACACCTGAAGTCTGAGAAAACAAAATAGACTAGAAACCACTAGATCGCACAAAAAAACTATTCCAAAGGTAAGAATGAAATATATTCAACAAAACATCGTAAATGCAAAATGTATTGGGAAGATTTGTTAACAATCATTGTCTTGGAGAAGTTTGTTTTAGTGGTTGTGTTAAGGATCGAAATTTTCTGCCTAATTCCTGCTAACTTGTTTCTGATATCTGTTGTTGCACTTTTGGTCACCTAATAATTTTCGCCAACGTTTTGAATTTGTTCGTATCTGAAGGATTCGAATAATTGCTTATGTTTCTATTCACTGCTTTTGTTCTGTACATGTTGTGCCTTTAGTGTGATACCACTGAACGCTACAATTTGATCAACCTCATCTTGTCGGAGAGATGCGCAGTGGCAAAGAGAGGAAACCTTAATAGTAAGGTAGGTAGCTTCTTGTGCAATGTTATGCATAGCGATGTTTACCGTTCGACGTTCATACAGAGAACGAATTCCGATGATAATCTCCTGGAGCTGGAGCTCGTAATACGTACGATGGCTAGTTCGTTCATGGAAATAAATACTTAGTATGTCTGTAGAATAGAAGTCAGGACTTGGTGGCGTCGAGGATTTGGTCAGAATTGGATCACGCCGGAAAGGATGGTGAAAATATTTACATCCGAAGCGCTTTGGATCTATTGGCGGCTTGCGCATCATGTTTGTCTCAGCATTGTGCTGAGTGGCCACAAAGCGGTGTTTCGGTTCGTTCGCTTACTTTTGTGTTGGATTTCGACAATATCAAGGCTTCTATGTACAATCTCGCTGTGTTTTGTAATTATGTTACACTTGGAAAGTGGAGTAATTTTTTCACGTATCCATTCTGCTTCTCATTCATATATAGTCGGATGTGGTGTAAGTGGCGAGACAGAATAAGAACAAAAACCGTTCATACATCGGAAGTTTACCGTGCCTCGAATAACGTCTGCAAACATTTTTTGTACGCTTATACAATTTAGGCTGCCTCGTGCTCAGACAAAAATCCATAAATACGCATTTTCCTGCCTTCGTAAGTATCTGTACCCAGCTTAATCCACGTTATATAATATAGCATCTAATTACATAGCTTTTTTTTTGTTTGTAAACCCACGATTCTTTTTATAGAATCACGGAACACTCAAGTTTCCGTCTAAGAAAAATCATTCAATCATTCAATCTGAGGTAACATTTCGTGTAGTTATAAAGCTTCACAACGGTATCTTTTAATTCGAACGTGTCTTTACTTTAAAGCTAAAGTAGCGTATTATACCGGGTGGGGCATTTATATTAAAACAAAATAATGGACTCGATTATTTCGAAAAATATTTCAGACAAAGATTGTAGGGCACCGAGGGTCCATTGAAAGGTCCATATTACTACTTCCGGTCTAGACCGGAAGTGGTGTTTGTAGACCATAAGTTGATTTTTTTAAATGGAAACACTCATTTTCTACTACGGAAAAAAATAAATACTTTTTGTTGTTATTATTTTTTCGATTTAACCCATATTTTGGCCATAAAATGGTCATAAAAAAACAAAAAAAAAACAAGAATCTTGAGACAACAGAGTACCTTGTTGGGATCACTTAAAAAAAATGTTTCATACAAAAGTTGTGGGATGAAGGGGCTATCTTGACATGATCTTAACCTTGACTTCAAGGTCGTTTGAAGATCAAATACACACTTCAGTCTTCAGCATTAAAAAAAATAACTTCCGGTCTTAAAAATGCCACTTCCGGTCCTTTTAATGGTCCTCTCGGTGCCCTACAATTTTTCTTTGAAACTTTTTCGAAATAATCGAGTCCAACTGATTTTGTCTCAAGATAAATGCCCCACCCGGTATAATAATTTCAATGTGTCACTGTTTTCAATAATATTTAGACATATATTTTGGTGTAATGGGCAAAAATTAGAGTCCTTTTTAATTTAGTGTAATTTTTTTAATTTTCTTCTAGTTTCGGCTGTTATCCTTCAGGAAAGAAGAAACTATAATATACAGGAAACAACAAACTTCAACATGTAAACAAAGAGAAAAAAGTAGAATATGTATATAGAGTGTCCCAAAATTCACGCAAGATTTAAATTATGCGCCATTTGTGCAGTAGTGTTGCCAACGAAAAAAAAGCAGCGTGACAGCTGAATTATCAAAAATGGAGATCTACACAAAAGAATAACGCGTTTTCATTCTTCTTCCCTGAATAATAGTCTAAACTAGTAGGAAAGAATATTTAAAAAAAATTATGTTGAATTGAATAGGAATCTAATGGATTTTCGTCAAGTAGACGTGATATTTTTTTATTTTTATTTGGATAATTACACAGCCACACAAAAAAAAAGTTGGGTATACTTTTTATGCGACATATATATTTCGTAGTAATTTGGCCTCCTGAACACGAATCTGGGATCAGAATTGGCCCATCACGTCGCAATTTTTTCCTAACCTCAAAAAACTTGTGAAAAATAGTAAAAATTGATGAAAATTTACTGGGAAAATTTGGAAAAAAATTGATTTCCTCATCAAATAGTACATTTTTATGTACAAGACTGCTGAATTCAAATCCACTGTCAGAATTGAGCTAGAACGTGTGGTTTTTTTTCTAACCTCAATATATGTCGCATAAAAAGTATACCCAACTTTTTTTTTGTGTGGCTGTGTTATTATTAATTGTTTACTAGATATTGCTAGTGTAATTCAATGGTAAGTTGGGGCATGTATCCCATAGAGTAGTTGTTTCCCACATAATCGTCAACTAAAAATCTTGTCTATGAAGATAGATATATTTGCATATCTAAGCTTTTGATGTCATAGAACGTTGATTTTATTTGATAAGATTTTTATGAAAAAAAATTAATTAATTTCATACCTCGTTAAGTAAAAATACGGTAGCTAATAATAAAATATATATAGGGTATAAGAAGTTTGAGTGCCATTACTTCAGCATGAGAGAGAGAGTAATCATAAATTAACAAAAAACTTGTACTTATATTACAGGGGCGTAGGATTAACAGTTTTCAAAATACAGCGAGTATTATTGTCACAACGTGACAACAGCGCTTAACCTAATGTTACACAGCTGATGCACACCACGTGTGCACGCGGCAGATTTGTCCTACGGAATAACAGAAATTAACAACTATTATTGTGAAATATTTAGTAAATTTCAAGACAATTGTTTTCCAATTTTTAAATAAATAATATAAAATGTATTGATTTTGTAGTAAGAAGACTGTTGTGCTTAAATTTTAGCTCGAATTTTAGTAATTAGGAATTTGAAAAATATGTAATTAAAGAACCCAAAGTTTCCCGTTATCCAAATAATTACGTATTAAAAATAATTTAGGTACTTACCAAAATGCAAAATTTAGTAATTTGTAAATGCCCAATACAAAACAAACTACAACATATGCTCAAAATGTCCACCACCATTTTCGATGTACGCATGACACCTTCGAATTCAATTTTCGCGAATTCTCTGGAAAATATTAACTGAATTGCGTACTGTTGGTGGTTGGACACCTTAATTTGATCGAATTTTAAATTTATTACAACTAATTATTTTTTAGAATTAAAAAAATTAAAAAGTGATAAACATTGTATTTTATGGTATTCTACGCACGCAGTTATGTCAATATTCCTTAATTAATCGAACTTTTGTACAAGTTGAATATTTTGATAATTTTTTTCTCGGAAATGATTGAGTTTAGGACCCGTGTCATATAAAGTTTTTTTGTTTACTTTAATGTATTCTATCGTATGCTAAAATTAAGGCAGTCAAACTTTTAACACCCTGTACTTAAAGAAAATCCAAACAATAGATTCATTGTTTGTTTTGCTTTCAAGTGCATAAAAATATGTAACTTTCTAGCTTAACATACTGGAAGATGAAGAACGGTCCACCCAGTACATTTTAATTAATCAAACTTCTGATTCATGTTAAATAACACTGTAACTTCCTGCAGGTTCACATGGAAGAGATTAAGCTTCATAAAAGGTTCCAGCGAGGTTAAAATCCGATGGGACATAAGGGACCACGTGCAGCCGGGTACCTACAGAATCAGGCACTTCGGCCACTATAAATTCATCCTGGGCGGAATCTACGCCTACGAAGGCGCCACCAATACCTTCCGAGTTGTGGCCTAATGAGCGTCGCTTAATTCCAAAGCTCGAATTATTTATGTGATTTAGTTAAGTATTATCTTGCCAAAAATAAAATATGTAAAAATCAAGTTTTTTATTTTTTATAATCAACGAATCTGAAAGATTTACTCTGCATCCAAAAATATTGAAGGTCTTGGTACCAAACTTCATCTAAGGAGAGAACATAAACGGCAATGTCCTGGAATGCTGTTTTAGTCGAGGAAATAAAGCACTAAAAACGGCCTTACTTCCGAAATCTGTGCAGTAAGATGGATCGTGATGCAGTTTTTTGCATTCGATTCGTTAGAGCGTCCAGAAAGTTTGTGAACCTATGTGGAAATGAAAATTGCATCGGTGCATAAGAAAAATGCATTTTTAAAATTGCTTCTCGAAGAGTTAAAAAATGAGAAATTTATAACTTGGAAAATATTGACGGAAATGAGTTCAATTTTGCTACTCGGGTGGTTTTAGGGGTCGCTGAAGACGAATATCATGACGGCAACGGTCTTCGAGGTATCTAGTGCCCAAGGTGGCCGGTTTCCACGTCGTCTCCTGGAGTTTTATGGAAATTTTTGGGGTCGTTCAACACGAATATCACGACGGTAACGGTCCTCCAGGTACCTAGTATCCAGGATGGCTGGTTTCTGTGACAACTATTTTATTCTTAATTATTTTTTATTATAAAAATACATTTATTCAGATATCTTTACTATTTTAATTTTTCTTATTTCACGTGTGCGCTATAACTTGGAGCGTATCTTTTTATACTAGTATGTGTAAAAATATACAATACGCGCCTAAAGTGTGGAATAAATTCAGTAAAAACGAAACAAATTTTTTTTGGGAAAAATCCTCGAACAGGTCGATTTTTAATTTAAAAAATACATATTTTAGCATAAAAGGCGATTTTCAACAGTCATTTGTTTTCGAGTAATGACGTCATCAACATGTTTTTAAATAGCAACCCCCTATTTTTTTTCTTGATTTTGAAAGATCGTTTCATTGTCGATTCGACAGTATTAAAATGTTGCCATCTTACATAGGAAAGTTTTCGAGTAAATGACGATTGAATGTTAGAAAACCCAAATCAATTAAAATAAAGCAAAAACGTTTTTAGTTTTTTTAAAGTATTATGGCACATTTAACTGTTACATAAAGAATTGAAATTTTAATTCTTATCGGATAAAACTAGAACGCAGCAGGAAGTTTGCGATTTATTTAATGAAAAACATCTAGATCGCCGTATCAGCCAATCAACAGTCAGTAAGATAGAATTTAAATTTAGAGAAACTGTTGTTACAATGTTGTAGATATTCCAAAACCTGGACATCCAAGCGTTAGTGAAGATCACAAACAGAACATTTTGATAAGTATGGTAGATAATCCTCATAATACTTCACGAGTGGTTGCATTAAACAATGACATTAGTTAGACCATAGCGCTACGTATCCTGAGGCAGGAAAAATATCATCACTACAAAATTCAACTTGTGCAGGAACTCAATGAAGACGATCCCTACCGCCGCCTACACTTTTGTGAAATTATGATAGATTTATGTCAAGTAAATAGAGGCCGGCAAATACTTTTTTCAGGCCAGGCCCCGTTTTGTCTCAATGGTACAGTGAACCATCAAACTTGCAGGTATTGGAGTCGGAAAAATCCTCATTGGATGGCAGAGACACTTAAGAAAAACATATATCATATTCCCTCGACTTCTAATTCACCTAGGGCCCCTCAACGAAATTATAATCCAAATTTAAATTCAAGATTAAATCCAAATTTTAGATCAAATTTCCAAAATCAAAATTTCGCAAGACCTCCTTTACCGCCCAGAAACCCAAATTTAAATCAAAATTATAATCGAAATCCACAACCTTCAGGAACGTATCAAAATTATAAAACAAATTATCCAACTCCCATGTCTGGAGTTCAATCATTTGTAAACCAGACGCATAATACGAGGACAAATCAACAAAATTTTAGACATAAACCACCTAGACAAAATTTGCCTAGAATTAATGAAAATTTCAATATCGAAGAACAAAATTACGACCCTAACGTTGACTCTAACTTTGACCCAAACCAAGAATACCAAAATGAGCCGAATTTTGAAACAAATCAGGACGAAGATTACTATCAAAATTACGATCAAGATTTTTCAGAAAACGATCAAAATTTTTGTTTGACCCAGCCTCAGGACAACCAAACATAGTAGAAAATAATATTCAGTTAGCAGCCCAATTGCCATACATCAAAATTTCGCAACATCCTTATCCTCCTTTAAAACTTTTAATTGATACAGGTGCTTCCTATTCTATGTTACGACCTGATATTATAGAAAAAATCTGTCCAAACCAAATTTTCAATTTTTCAACTAAAGTAAAAACATTATTAGGAAAATGTACCATTAAACAAAAAGCTCATATACCTGCATTTTCAGAATTTAATTCGAATCAAAATTTAGAAGTTTTATCTTACGATTTTCATAATTATTTCGATGGACTTATAGGCTATCATGACATGAAAAAATTTAATATGGTTATTGACCTACCTAGTAATAGGCTCATAGGACAAAATTTTAATATTCCCCTGTATTTACGAGACCCTTATGACATAACAAGAAGAGTGACTCTTGCTCCTAACGAATATTTAAAGACAACTATCCCAGTAGAAGTAAATTTCGGTGACGTTTTAATTCCTTTTCAGAATTTAAATAGTATACCCAACACTCACAGAAATTAAATGTGTGGGCTAGAATAGTTGACAACAGAATAGTAGGGCCTTTCTTCTTTAAAGGAACCCTTACAGGAGAAAGATATTTAGAGTTTTTACAAAATGACCTTGTTCCAGCAATTTTTGCTAACGATAAAGACCCTGATATTCCTGATGACACCATATGGTTTCAGCAAGACGGTACACCTCCGCACTATGCACGCCCTGTTCGAGATTTTCTGGATAATTGTTTTCCTAGGCGGTGGATCGGCAGACGAAGACCGATAGAATGGCCCGCGAGATCCCCAGATCTTACACCGCTGGAATTTCTTATGGGGCTACTTAAAGTCCAAAGTGTACGTTAATAGACCACATAATTTAGAACTCCAAAATTGTATTATAGATGAAATACACAGAGTTACCCTAGAAATAATTCATAATGTGCAAGAATTTCTACACAGACTTGCGTATTGTCAAGAAGTCGGTGGGTGGCAATTCAAACACTTAATTTAGGTAGAAAACTTAATCAATTGTATTTGCTTGACATAGGAATTGTTATTTTTTTAATGAATAAAATTTACATTCAATCGTCATTTACTCGAAAACTTTCCTTTGTAAGATGGCAATATTTTAATACTGTCGGATCGACAATGAAACGATCTTTCAGAATCAAGAAAAAAAATAGGGGGTTGCTATTTAAAAAAATGTCGATGACGTCATTACTCGAAAACAAATGACGGTTGAAAATCGCCTTTCATGCTAAAACATGTATACTTTAAATTAAAAATCGACCTGTTCGAGGATTTTTAATCGTTTCGTTTTTACTGAATTTATTCCATACTTTATGCGCGTACTTCAATCGATCTTTCAATCATTAAAAAGTTTTGGCGAATTCGCCAATATCAATACTGGCTACAATAATATAAATTGTGTTTTATATAGATTATTAGTAAAACGTGGAAGCAGCGGCCAGCGATCGCAGTCCTTACTTAAAATTTCATCAACGCTACCAACTGTATTAAAAGCGCCAAATTAAAAAAAAAATGTTTTGGATAATTTATTTAGTTATTCGATAAAGCTTACGAAGATGACATCTGTACCTCGGAGACCATTACCATTGTGATATGAGCGACCCCGAAAACCCCTTGGTAACGAGTTTCGGCTAAGTTTATAACGAATTTCCACAAAACTTCAGGAGACGACGTGGAAATCGGCCACCCTGGGCACTAGGTACCTCGGAGGCCGTTTAAGATTCGTTTGGAAATGAATTGGCCGTGATTATCAAGGCCACTTATCTCAAATCTAATATGATGGAATTTAAATCTCAAAATGGCGAATCTAAGATGGTGAGTTAAAGATTAAAATTCAAAACAATGGAAAAGTTACCAACTATCCTAAAATGGACCGTTGAATGTGATAAAGTAAGGTGTAATAATAAGCAATATTACAAAATTGCAACTAAAGTGTTGGGACCACTTAATGCAACTAACCCAAAAAGTAATGTCGAAAAATAGACAGTAGATCACATCATTACGTAGGGAACAATTAGTATCTGAAGCATTCCTAATTTAAACCAATGAATTGCTATTATGACTGCCATTGTTTGATTTTAATTTCGTAATGTTACATTTGCAATCAGATACTCCTAAAAACGAGCATTCCGAAATCTAATTAAAATTAAAACATCTTCAATTTAATGTGTATCATATGTCCGCCATTTTGGATACTACTTTCTGTAATTTAAAATCATTCATTTCAGATTTACATTGAGCAGTCTTAAAAATGCACCCGTCATTTAAGTGAAGCCAAGATCGGAAATGAGGATTTTTATCGTATATCCGCCATCTTGTATCTGCCATCTTACATCGGTCATTCTGGGACAGAATTGTGGCATGCTAGATTTGTAAGAAGCAATCTTAAGAACCCCGCAAATCCGTTTTCAGCAGGATCCGTTGTTCTTAAAGGCAACTGATGCGAATTCCGTTAATAAATCCGCCATCTTGGATACGTCATTTTATAATTTTGAATCTGTCATAACCTATCTTTAGCATACTATCTTGAATACCTAGTTAATTTATTTTCAAAGCGATCCGATGTACCTAAGGACACTTGATGCCAGTTTTAGCTTTTAGTCCGCCATCTTGGGTCTGCCATTTTGTGATTTAGATTCCATCAGAACAGATTTGAGATAAGTGCCAATTCATTTCCAAATGAATCTGGTATTTTTAAAGGCATTTACATCGGGGTTTGGCCAAAAGTTCGCCATCTTGGATCCGCCATTTTGTGATTCGAATTGTTTTACATCAGGTTCTTGATCAATAACTCCGGTTACTATTTTTAATTCGTTTAAACTCTGAAATTGAAATTTTTGGTCATTTATCATCAATTTTTGGGTTTATGGCCGCCATATTGATGTCGCTATCTTATTTTTTTTTTTAAACGCACTTCAAAATGCGCCCTATATGAATTTTCTTTTTGCTTCAAGTTTTGGTGGCAGCAACCGGTGCAAACCAAAATTTTTTGAGTTTATGGTCGCCATATTTATGTCGCCATCTTGATTTTGCAAAGGCGCCCATGGCTCTTTGTAATTCCTAGTTTAAGCTGTAAAATTATTTACGTATTTTTACGTCGCTCCAAACTTTGGTGGCAGCAATGATCTGGTTATCCTTGAAAAAAAAACTTTGCAGTGCATGGGTATCTTAATTATTTTTTAAATTTAAAATAAACCATATTTTCAATAATTTTGAAACACACATGTTTACACGAAGTTGTTTTTATTAACTTTTTCAGCAGCAAGTACAGTCAAAAACTTCGTTTGAGAGAATCAAAACATCTTTAGTCTTCTCATTTTCAATAACAAGATCTTTTGCAAAAAATTTTTCACGATAGTAGCCGGTACACATCTCTATTTTACTATTGTAATCTACAATTATCTGTCCATATCTAAAAAACATCAGAAAACACTTCAAAGTGCTGCAACAAGCAAAACGGCTCACTTTGTAACTGAAGCTGTTGTGAATAATCCATTGTCACAGAAAAACAAAACGGTATTCATTGTGGAAGACAAGGCCTTGATTTACAATTCAATGCAGTGTCAATACAAACAATTGGCCTTATCGGTATGTTCCGATGGAAAGAAAACCCAGATAATTTCCGTTTTATAAACCAAATATATTACACTTTAAAGAACATGTATTACAGAAGTTTTTTTAGAAAGTATGTCGGTTGATTAAATTCGTGATTTATATAGGTTCATAAATTTTGAGACAAACGGAGAAAACTTTTTTAATTTATCAAGAGATTAAAATCGATGTGATTTATATTTCTAATAAAAACTAAGGAAGCGACTGAGCTGTTCAAACAATTATAAAATAATTAAAATTAAGTCAACATCGATCATCGAGCACCTAACATTTAATTTATGTCGGAATTAACTTCTTTAATTATTTCACTGAATCGAAGAAATAATACTTCCTAGCAATTAAATAATTAGATTTCAATTTTACGTTATATAGGGAGAATACGAGGGCTGTATGATAAGACCTTGGCATAAAAAGTGATATTTTTCGTAAATATGTCCTTTCCAACAATACTGTCAAACTGCCAAGTCGCTGCGTGATATAGTTTGTGAATGCCAACCATTTCAGTGGAATAACTTTTGTAATTTTACAAAAATGGAAAAAACTGAATATCGAGCAGTGAAAAAATACTGACTAGATATTTTCAATGTACTCGTATTATACCTACCAATAAAATGTCTTCTCCAAGTTTGTAAAGACATCGTAAATGTTACTAAATTTGCTATTTTCCCATAAATATAGCAGATTTCTTAAAATTTTCTTCTTCGGTAAAGTTTTTGAATTCCTAAGATTTTCGAGTAATTAATTAAGTATTTTATTAATCATCAACAACTCATTTTTTATACAATATTAGGTACATTATATCGTCGGTATCCTCAGGATTAAAAAGCAATTTTTATAAATTTGTTAATTATGGTCTATTTCTTGAGTAATGCTTTTGTAAATGCCACGTGAGAATATAACAATTTTGTGTAATAAATCAATCAAATATAGATCACAGCAATAATTATATTGAATTATGTAATATTTGAAGGAAAAATAAAATATAGCAGATAAATATATTTGTATAGTAAAATATTACAAATCAGAATTAAAATTATCACAGTACATCACTGTTTGCATAATGAATTCCTAGAACGCAGAGGAAAACGTAACATAGTGCCTCTTGGGTAAAACAAAAATAAAAAAAATTGGTTCATGGAGGAAAGATATTAATATTTTGAGTACCCTATCATTTTGTGGACAAAGAAGTTTCGATTGCTTTGAAAGAACGATTTACAATACTTATATGAAGACGGTCATATTTTCAAATAAAATAATCTGTTTTACTTAGTGAAGTAATAAATCCCAATTTGAGGATTTTTCTTTTAATATTCGGGTTGAATAACCTTGGCTTAGTAAATCATAATCTTTAAAGAGCTTCGTCACGTGAGAAACTTCAGCTGGCTGTAGATGGAGACTCGTTATAAAGTTACAAGGGTTATAAAGTGTATACGTATATGTAACTAAATATTATATGAAACTTGGTAACTACACAACTAAACTTTCCAACTTCTAGACTATACAAAGTTTATTACAAAAAAGGTACCTAATTACAAAAAAAAATAGCAAATATGATAACTTAGTTGGTGTTTTGTAGATATCTCCTTATTTAGTAAAATAGCTGTCTGCGAAACACAAAAATTGCAATATAAAGATACATACAAGGTGTTCCAGGTATAAAGTGACAAACTCCAATGAGAGACATACACTTTGCGTGTTCGACTTAAACTGTAATCCGCAATCATTTTGGAACCGCTGCATGCATTTGGAAACAGTTTTATAGGACTGAAGATATAATTCCAGAACCGGGCTCAACTTATAACATGTTCAGTGTCAATAGAATCGCCCTGTATATCATCTCACAAATACGGATATAAATTGAAAATCGCTCCAGATTAATGTATAACATAATCTATAATATTTTATGGCATCCGTTGGTGGTTATGTAAAGTAAAAAAAATATACATCAAAAATGAAATACACAGTGATTCGTAAGCAATGAGGTATCAGTCCATTCTTGATTTTAAAATATTACGAAAGTCTGACAAAGATACAATTTTTATTTTAATATTTTGCTAACAAAGGTAATACATTGTAAATAAATCGGGTTCAGTGAAAGCAATAAAGGTACGGAGGTAGTGAGAAGCGAATTTGTAACAGCCTGTATATTCTATAAAAAATATATTTATTTTTAAAAGTTCAGTATTCTTCTTTGTGGAAAATATAAAAATTTTTGAGAACAATGATCATAATAAATATTAAGTTGCAATCTTTACAAATAATAATAGGTAATAATAATAATCTTTATTACGCTTATAAGATATTACAAAATAATATATAGCATTAGTCGACCCTTGGAGATAGAACGCCTAGAAACTAAAGAGAAAACAAAAGAAAAAAATAACAAAACATTTACAAACAAAAAAGAAAAAAACTAACCTAGCAAAAGTATTCGGACATAGAATAAAAACATTTAACTGACAAATACAATCTTAACTTTCGTTTGAACTGGCCAATTTTTTACTCTTTTATTTCGTATGGCAAATGATTAAATATTTTGGGTCCTAAGTAATTTGGCCCTTTACCTACAATTGATAATTTTGTGAAAGGTATACGTATTTCATTAACATCTCTATTCAAACAAAATTTATCTACATTTTTAAAAACATACATCGACATTTTAAATATAAATAACGATGCCACAGTTAAAATTTTATGTTCCCTGAAGGCAGGTCTACATGACTGCAAGTTTCCGAGTCCAACAATAATACGCAATATGCGTTTTTGCAAAATAAAAACAGACTTCGCCGAGGTTGAGTCACCCCAAAAACAAATACCATACCGCAATCGACTATCAATTTGGGCATAATATAAATTAATTAATTGCTGCCTTTCTAAGAAACCTCCCATATTCCTAAACAGAAAACAATTAGATGACATAGTCGAAACAAACATATTACAATAAGTTTCTCATCAAGATATATCCCCAAAAAGTTAGCACTCGCCTTACAGTTGCCCATGTCACAATTATTTACAGATCATCGCAACTTCTTTGTGCAGTACGAAACCTTACTATCTGGGTTTTGCAAACACAAAACCATCTGCATAACAGTTCCAGGGTTCTATTTATGTTTGCATTTAGATCATCAATATTTTTATTTGAAAACAACAAAGCCAAGTCATCAGCATACATGGTGAAAAACGTATAATTTAAAACTGACTCCACTGAACAAAATACAAAATAAAAAGTATAGAGCCAAGAACTGATCCCTGTGGCACCCCCATTTCCACAAGTAATTTGTTGGAATTTATTCTATTAACATACTTTGAATTTCCATATACTGTTGACGATGTTTTACAAAATCAGACACCCATTGCAACGGTTGCCCTCTTATGTCATAATCCTGCAACTTATCGAGCAACACATCATGATTGATGCAGTCGATTGCCCTGCTGAGGTCACAAAATATTCCAGCAGAACACTCGCCCGCAAACACTACACAAAAAGTGAATTCTCTTCTGTTTGAAAATGCCACATTACCTGACTATAATCAATTCTTCTGCATATTACTGACAATTTCGATACAAACAGAACGATTATTTACAACCTACAAATACAGACAAAGTTCAAGGTTCCAAATGTATAACTCTATTGGGTAAATTATCTGGGAATTTCGATCTAGTACGCGACTTCGCCTCGATACAAGGTAATCGATTATTCTATTTTGTAGATAACTGTTAGAATGATTATACAGATGTATAGTCTATTCCAAAGTTAGATATATCGATTGCAAACAAAAAAACATGCATCACTTTGAATGTAAGAGTTTTCTTATTACGCAGAATTTGGTAAGTGTTGTTCAAAAATATTTTGTGAAAATAAGAATTTTCTTATGGTTTGGACTACATGAGAGTCAATATTTAATCAATAGGGATATAATGTATATAGAGATGAAAATATAATTTAAATGTATTTAAATTCGCGTAAACCTTCTCAACAAATATAAAATTATAAAAATAAATACATAAAACAAAATGACAACACTTCACGTGACAAAGTAATGTTTTATACAGGATTGTACATGGAGCAGCATACTAAGATATTACGAATTAAACAAACTTACCTTAGTTTAAAAAGTCGATACTGTGGCGTTGCTCCATGTAGCATTACTGACGAGGACTAATAAGTTCGAAATCGGTTGATGTCTGGTGACTCTCCACACGAAAGTCTTTAGCTATTTACTAGATATTGGGGGATAAGGTATGTGGCACAATATTCTCAATAACTGGAGTGGAAAAGGCAGTAAAAGATACGATAAGGCAAATCAAATTTTGCGTGAAATGAGATTTTTCACCTACGTCAGTCATGTATAAGTAAGTTATTTTTTCATAACCTTCAGTCAGGCTATCTGAAAAGAGAAGCAAAACAATCAATACAACGAGGAACGTGTTCATTGACATTCAACTGTGTCGTTCGAATATAACTATAGTGTAATTTTCGTTTTGTTTTACATGACTCTTGTAGATTGACATGCATACAAATTACTGTATGTTTTAAATGTATTTTAGTTCTTTATAAGATGCCAAGAAAACCGACATCTTGCTTCAATTAATCACCTCTTACCAAGTATATTTAAGATGTTCCATTATTATGATGCTGCAAAGTTGTTTTTCATCTTTTAAAGTGTAGAGACCACCTGCTAAGCTTGTGATATTACAAGAAGGCTTACACAGCTTAACTAAAATTGAAATAAATGTTCGAATCATGACGGTATTTCGATCATGTACAGCGGGTCCCAGCTTTAGTAAAAGCAGTATGTGAACAGAATACCCAAAACGAATACCCACAATTTTGTTCACAATACACATGTCTAACAGTTGAAATCCACATGGGATTGAACGGAGTTACTTCCAGAACCATTTCTCTTCGAAATTTAATCCGTCGTTCTCGATTATTGGAATATCCACCATCAGATCATACAAAACATTATTGGCTATGGATGAATTAGTGTCATCGGCAACAAGTCGTTCCTTACGGAAGTTGTAAAATCGTTCATAGATAATAGGGATAACAACGGTCCCAGAACAGAACCTTAAGGTACTCCCTAATTCAAATTAAAACTTTTTAATTGATTTATAGTTGTTATTAACCACGTATTTTTGTCAATGATAGAGGTATGCTGAATAAGTGTTGTGCTTTCGGGAATACAACCATAAAATTATAATTTATAAGTAAGTATATTGTGACAAATGCAATAGAAAACTTTGGTGAGGTCAATAAACATCGAATACACATATTTGTCTATTGCGAGTTTAGTTCACACATTACTACATAAACGTAACTGATTGGGACTGATTGCTCTTTTCTAAATATAATAGAAGTTGTTTTTTGAGTATTATTTCGTAAATTTTTGCAAAACGAGATTAATGATGAGTAGTTTGATGGATCGTTGGTGTAAATTTTTTTAAAGATAGGTATAATTTTGGAGATTTTGAGGCAATTAGGGAAAATATTCTGGGGCAGACATAGATTTTAAGAATCTTAAGGGGAAATATTATAGTGCCTTTAATATTTTAATTTAATTAACATTTATTGATTAAATTTTGCAAAATAGGAAGACATGTCGAGAAGAATGTGCTGTAAGGATAATATACAATTTAAAAATATACGCAATGTATTTCCAAAAAATGTATTTCTGTAGCATACTTTTTATGTAACAAAATTTAATCAAATTCCTACAACTTTTATACTTTTCAGTTCCTGATAATTAGTGGGGAGGGAGTGGTAATTTTCCTGTAACCCTTTGAATTAAATGGTATTCACAAAGGCGGGCACTTAGAAATGTAGAAACGGAAAAATCGAATAAACCTATTAAATATGTACCTAAATAAATAATATGAGACACCATACTCTGCCATTGCGACAGCGTGTACACAATTAGACATAATTGCAGGTGGTTTACGGCTTAACGAAACGAAAGAAGAGATATAAGTAGTTCTTAATAATTCATATAATTCAAGGACGGGTATATCTATATTAAATATCTTATGTCCTCGATTGAATATTTTGTTGGAACAGACGACAGAGCTATTAAGTAAATATACAGTACGAAATTCGTCGGTGTAATGGTCTATATATAGTCTTACAGGCGAAATGTTTAACAAGATCAACTTTAATTTTAAAGGCGCATCTTTTTGACGATTTAATTACATAATACAGGGTGTCCCGAAATTCATGCAACAAAATCTGGTCATAGATTCTTAAGACAAAATTAGGGGACCCGTATTTTTTCTTTTTGCCAACTGGCCCCCTCTTTCGGAGTTACAGCCCCCTGAAATCTACCCCTAAGAAGTATTTTTTATATCAAAACCATGTTGTACGAGATTCACTAAATTTGGTACACATTTATGACATGTGGAATCTCAGTGCTACGCTTTTTGGCGAGAAACCCCCTTAAGACACTTTTTCGTGGGCCCCCTTGTCTTTGGAACCAGAAAAATTTGGTCGCAAATTTGATTTTTTTAAGTTATTAGTTAGCTAGAAAGCCAGAATTAAGAAACTTTTTTGTCTCGTGAAATTTGTTCCGTAAAACGCAATGTTTTTGAGGAAAATGGCGAATCACGATACACATTCGATCACATTTTGACATTTTTCTCGAAAACGTTGCGTTTTACGAAAAAAATATAAAGTGACAAAAAGTTTCTAAATTTAATGGCTTTCTAGTGGACTGATAATTTTTAAGAAATTTAAATATGCTACCAAATTTTTTTGGCTCCAAAGACAAGGGGGCCCGCGAAAAATTGTGTTAAGGGGGTTCCCCGCCAAAAAACGTAGCACCATCAGATTCCACATGTCATAAAACCCCTGTGTACCAAATTTAGGGATTCTCGTACACAACAGGGTTCTGAGATATAAAAAAAAGATTATTCTTAGGGGCGGACTTCAGGGGGCTGTAATTCCGAAAGAGGGGGCCACTTGGCAAAAATAAAAAATACGGGTCCCCTAAATTTGTCTTAAGAATCTGTGACCAAATTTAGTTGCATGAATTTCGGGACACCCTGTACTTAATTTCTTATGAATTCTGGCAAGCAATGCTAAAACCATATTACTTCAGTAATTTGGAAGATACATAGATAGAAGAAAAAAATAAGCTATTAGCAATTTGTAAAAACATGGCGACAATATTTTAAAGGTAGATTAATCTATCGCATAAAAGATTACCTGTTAAACTTCGGGATAGCCTAACAATAACACTCGCAGGATGATATAACAATCAATGTCATGAGTAGATAAAAGCGACATATTATCTTTTAATTGCCTGTCCACAAATTTGTTAAATGCAATAGACTTCAAAAGAATTTATCTGAACATTCATGCATAACATGGAATTTTAAAAATCATATAGGAAATTATAGCGCTGGATAACAACTGGATTTGCAAATAATTAAAGGTAGAAATATTTATAAAAATACATCAAAGGTTTTGTAAATACCCATATGTATTTACAGTGTTGTTATAAATGTTGACTTCCATGACGATGGTTAATTGAAACTAGCGGTTATGTTAAAATAAAATTAAACCTAGTAATTTATTGGTTAATACGTACTGTAAATTTCGAGTTATAAATGCATATTTTATGAACATTACATTTTATTAATTATTATGAATGGATATTTATAGTAATTCTACAGTTATTACATTTAGTAATATGGGATAATTATTCCACTCTCGTTTATTAATTGCATATTTTTCTGATTCAAATGATTTCACAGCTCCGTTTCAGTCACCGGTCAATATTATCTGGCTGATCCATTAAAACAGCATGATGCAACGTACTCCTAAAACCTGGAGTTGAAGTGTCAATGTAAAGAATTCTGTTAGGTAGCTATTTCATTTGTGTTACTTAACCTGTCAGCAACATAACTTTCTGCAATTGTGACTGATTTCCACCCACCATATCTCTTGACTGCTAATACATCAACTCCTATATTAGCCAGTAACGTTGCCAATGTTCTTCGGAATGAATGGCCTGTATATGTTTCAGGATGTTCTAGTTTCAAAAACTGAGCTATCTTATTAGGGATCATAGAATGGGTATTTTTGTCGACTGGTTGGTTATAACATCTACCTGCTTGATAGCGCATAAAAAAACGTGAAATTTCAGTTTTATTTTCTAATCTAATCTTGATATATTTCTTGAGAATTTCTAGGTGAGAAACAGAAGCCAGATAAGAAGTAATTGTAAACGTACGTGACATACCATTTTTTGAATCTGGAATTGTAACTACAATAATGTCGAAATTTTTGAAATTGATGTTCAAAGTAAGTTTGCATAACTCATCAGAACAGCATGCTCCTACAATACGAGAAAATCGTTGACTTGTTCTCTTGTAAAAACGTTTGACTTTTTAGGTGTATAGCCGTCCTTCTTATGTTTCAAAAATGCTCTCAGTTTGGGGTATTTTGATATATCCACGTTCTCCTCTATGAAAATAGTTGACTTAATAATTGAGTATTCACTGAACAAATTCGTCGGTGACTTTAAAGTTCTTGACTTCTCCATGAAATATGCTAGCAGTGACATTTCAGAAACACCAGTATTTTTGTTCTGGCACTTCTCGGGCACTAAAAATTCGCAGGCAGCATTTGCTGCACTTTCTATTTGAAAATCACTCATTTAGAAATAATAATTCAAAGCCAGCAAAATTGCAACTTTTATGTAGTTATGTTTATAAACACCTTGGAAACAACAAAATCCAAACGAGATTCAAGATTTTGAATAATGTCAAAATGAATTAATATTAAGAAATGTCAAAAATTAAAACCTAATCTTTATTTCATGAACCATAAAGAACTGGGAGCAGATAAAATGTTATACATCACGCAGCAGTTAAGTATAATTTACCTCCTTTATGGTGTAAATAACTATTTTCATATGGACATTTTTCCAAAAATTGTCTCTCACGATATGTGATAAATCAAGGCTTTTAAAAAATCAATGGCAAAGATGCAGACAATTCGTTTCAATTGATTCAATAAAAACAGTAGCGCGCTTCAATACCTACTAAGTAAAAATTCTTTGCATTTTTTCCATAAAGCTTTTAATTTTAAATTTTTGTTTATATCTGCCACAGATGCACAGCAAAATCGATTTTTTTTTGTTTTGCATTAAAGTATATAACGGAATTTTAGTTAATTCCCTTACCTTATAACTAAATTCCTTTACACAATCCATTTCCCTTTCTATTTAATGTAATTTCTACCTCTACGTTTAATATCATCCAATTACTTTTGTAATATCCAGTTAATATCCTTGGCTACCGCAGGGAACGCTTTCGATTGTTCAGAGCGCCATCTGTACCAAAAAAACTGAGGAACTTGGAAGTACTTGGAAGAAAAGAATTTGTTACTGCTTTTGGCTAAATATAAAACAACTTCACCTGTTTTTAACCAACGATTGCGTCGTTGGTAAATCTGGGATATTTCATTTAGTTTGTGATGTGCATTTATCTTCATAATATCGTTCTTGAAAATTTATCTACTAGATGATTATATCTAATTTTAACTAAATTTTAGTACCATTCTCTTTTTTTTTCCAATCAAAATGACGTATACTACATCATTTTTGAAATATCTGATATTTAATTAGAATTGCCTTTTCGTTAAAGACTTGGTAATTCATACAAAGTACTATCTCATATCACAGTCTATTTTGCAAATGAGGAAAATCTTGTAATTTTTGTTGTTAAATAATGTTTAAGTTTTGGTATTTCTAGTGTTTTTCCATTTTCTGGATAAATTTTATTTATATAACAATCTTTTTTAACATCTCATTAGGTCAACTGATCTAATTAACTTTTATATTTGTCCAAACTACCTCTTTGAAAATAATGTTAGCCACGCAAAATAATTCATAACTATTTACAAATTTAGGTGTGTTGAGAAAATAGTAGATTAATAATCTGCAACCAATTTGAAAACATGTTTGAATGACAAATCCTATTTATTTTCAAACGTAGTGTCACATATTTCGACTCATGTAAATCTTATTTAACATAGAACGTTGTTTGAAAACACAAAATTTGTTATTAAATTCAAAACCCGCTGTTCAGTCGGCGCATTCGTCATATTATTCAAACATGTCCGTATCAAATGTATACGGAAGTTTTATTTTAAAATTTAAAAAAATGTCATCAGCAACTCTGTGGATTTGAAAAGATAAAATCTGATAGCCTCAATTTCCTCCTGAAGATCCCTACAGAAAGATTTTGTCTGTCAACAGCATTACAAATGGGTACGAAATCGCTTCGTCGCGACATGTTATTACAAATTCCTTCCACGTCATTTCTGTTTAATTGGAAAGGAAAAAGGAATTAAATGAAGTAAATATATTTGAATAAATAACCCCTCGTTCATCGAGAAAACAGTTTGTTTGTGACAAGAAAATACCTTTACTTAAGACGTATTTTCTAAATTTGTTTTAAAACGACAGTAACATATTATTGACATACACACACAAAATATATATTTTCAGTATTACATTATCAAACAACAATGATTTGTTTCCGGTTATTAAAGATTTTCACAAAAGTTTTCCTTATAAATCTGTTATTGTACAACAACTGAAGTTAAGATTTAAGTAAAGGTATGCCCTTGACAGGTGTACTACATAACAATTATTATTCACATTATTTACATTACCTTATGTTAATACTATTGGCTTCAGATGCATTTTTTAACTACATGAATTAATATTATTAATAATATCTGTTTACCAGCAAATTTAAGACGATTTATAGACACATGAAAAGTAAAAAAAATATTTTAAAAACATGCTATTATTAAAATGCGCTAAAAAGAAAATAATAAACCAAGGAGTTCATAAAACCCATAATGTTGTGAAAACCCCAAACCCACAAAAGGGTTGAATATGGCTGCTCTATAGAAGTGTCAACAGCAAAAGTATGATAAATAGACATGTTTGATCAGTATGTTCATTTGTTTAGATAGAATTTCAAGAAGACCCCTGTACCTCTTTCTTGGAATTAACCGCAGTCGACACCTGAAGACACACGATAAATTGTTACAGTAGTTCCGATAACAGAACTTTATCAGCTTATTCTTTTCTTTGAGTTCTATCTCAACAAATATTGTACTACTGTATTTAAATAATTACTTTACAATATCTGTAATTTCTTAACGTGATTATAAGTTGTTTCCCGCAAACGCTACTTAAAACTTCAGTAGAGCTACGAATAGTAAGCATAATACAATAAAAGTCTTTTTTATCAGCCTTTTTTTTTCTTAAGCGGAAACAATCGAAGTGGCCCGTATTCATTCCTCGTTTGTCTTCCGGTTGTCAGTTTTTATAAATTTTCTTCGGTGCTATCGTAAAACACACCTGTGGAACGAAATCTGTGAAATTCAGGTCACTGTAAAGTTGAAATGGCATCAGCTCTGCTTTCAAATTACTCGAATAACATTTCTAACAATCCCCTAGGACTTAACGATTGGCGTGGCTTTTGACGAGAAGACACTTTAGTCATTAAATTTTCTCAGTTTTGTAATGGACTGTAGTCTGCATGATTATATTAATTATTATAATTAAATTTTATTTTTTAATCAAAAGCAACTTATGTGAGAAAACATGATTTTTTATTTTTTTTAATTCATTGTAAAATTTTTTTAATTTTCAACACTTGCGTGTCCTTTAATTAATTTTATATACAGTGTGTATAAGCCAAATGGAATAAATTCAATAACAAATGGGGACGTTTCGAAAAAACGCTCGGACAGGTCGATTGGTATTTTTAGTTGCGCATTGTTTCAACAAAAACTTTTTATACATGGTGTGTCATGCACCTATCAGTGGTCAATACCGACTTTCTTTTTTTAAATGCAACACCCTGTATATTATTCAATTTTTCGATTCTTCAGAAAATTCTAGACATATTTCATGTACAGTGTCCTATTACTTTTGTTTAAAACGTCTGGCCTTAGCAACGTGTTGTATGTCTGCATGCCAGTAGTTGTCAGTGTTATAGTCGTTTGAATTTCGTTAATTGCATATCTGAAAAATGGTTCATTTAACAGAAATTCACAAAATAATATTCTACAGAGGATTGGCTATGGAGATAACACACGGACACAAATGGAAGTTGCTCGCCTATTTCATGAAAGATTTCCAAATTTTTTTCCAAGGGACAATTAGTAAAATAGAAAAGCAGTTTCGCGAAATTGGACATGTAAGGCAGATAAAAAAGCAGCTGCCAATGCAATAAGTGATGATACCAAATTGGATATTATGCTTGAGTTTCAAGGAAATCCAGATACTTCTAGTCCAAAAGCAGCCCCAATTCGAATATTAAAGTAAAATAAAATAAATTATTACACTTTTTTCTGTACCTAACTCTTTTATTTTAAACTTCGCAAAGTTCTTTGCGAACCGTTTTTCTTCGAAAACGGTTAAATTTAGGACACATGTTCTATATAATTTGTTTCAGCACTTGTACTGTGGAACATGTTACATTTAAATGAACATCTTTAATCTTCTTTAAGATTAATTTATGCTCTCCCTGATATCCCAAAATATTTAGGTCTAGCTGTCGAGGTTGCCATTGAACAGGTCCTATCCACCTTTGTTCGTAAGTTGGATCGTCTTGGGTGACAAGGTTTCGGAATGGCTTGGGACCTAACCATACAGGAACAAATATTAATTAGTCTCTTCTAGGCAACAAATAGTGGCAAGTAAAAAATTTTAGGTTTTAAAATTGCCAGCTAAAGCCTTCAAGATCGTATTATTGCAGTTCTTTTGTAACCAAAGGCAATAAATTAACAAAACTTAGACATCAACTGCAAATTAGAAATAGGATATCTTAAAAAAAATAGAAAGCGTTTTAAATAAATAAACTTTAAAGCATTTTTAGCTATCTGGCACCTATCTCCAGGTCTTTACCTGCGGAAATAGAATGGAACGGACACAGGATTTCCAAAGCACAATAATATTCTGTCATAATGTTCTCAGATAATATGCGCCGTTACGACCGAGAGAGTTTTTAGGAGTCTTTTCTCTAGGAAAAACAAGTACGGCGAAGGAAGGTGTAAAAAATAGGATTATGTGTAAACTCGTTTTTAGAGCTTCCCCGAGATTCAGGAGGAAGGTTCACCGAGGCAAATACTTAAGATATAAAGGAGCCTTAAAGGCAAGGACTCTAAAACTAGTTATTTGGCAGAGTTTACAATAATTTTGATTCTTTGCGAGCAACTAAAATTCAAAATTTCAAAGCTGGTACATTTTTTTGACCTTTGATGTGTTATCGTATTTAAGATCTGTAAATAATGCAACATTTGTATAGAAATAAAAAAGAAAGGAAGAGGTAGTTCTATAAAAAGCTAACTAATTTAGACTTAAGAAATAATAATTTAAAAATTACAGTATAATAAGATTTTCTTAGAAAATCAACCAGAAATTAGAGATGTCCCAAAAAATTTCAAGATGTTATGTTCTTCAAAATCTTTAATGCCTTATATCTTGAAAACTAAGTTGAATGGGATAGGTTAATCATTCTGAAAATTACCCCATCATCTAAAATTTATATTACGTACTTAAGCTAAACCCAATATACAGGGTGTTTCTTTTGTAAGTGCGTTCCTTGTGATTAGACGGTATGAAAATAATCAACTTTTATTAAGCAACTGATGGTCTAAATGCTTGTCATCGAGAAAATTAATTAACAAAAAATAATCACTTTATGCCGACCCTGTGCATCTTGTGCACGTGTGTTGTGTGTTGCAGTATTACTTAACCGGTGTATAAATCTAACAATACTGTGTGGCGTGTACTACGGAAACAATTATTACACCCCTATCATGTACAAACGGTTCAGGCATTAAATAACAATGATTTTCAGCCCCGTGTGGCCAGTGGTTTCGGCATCAAATAGCAGAAGATCCGGATTTTACAAGTACAGTGCTTTTTACGGATGAATGTTGTTTTACTAGAGACGGTATACTAAATTTTCACAACATTGGTTGTATTTTAAAACAATTACTGAGAACCTCACTTACGCCCCGTATAAAGGACGTAGTTAACAAGAGCGTCACGACATTTTATTAGTTCTATTTGAGATGAAGGTGACTAAAAATAGAACTGCCATCCCTGAAAACTTTCTCGGAAATTTAATTCTCCTTTATTTACATGAAATAAATAGAACATCCGGCAGGGATTGATGGATAACCATAATCGTTCTCTCTTTGTATATACAGCATCGATACTGTTTACCTAATTTTATTAAAGAAGCATTTGATAGCACTCTAGAGGGTATTGCGTCACATGATAAATGAAAGTTGGTACAATCTTTTTTTAATAGAACAATTTTATGAGGGCCTTGAGAACAACAGCGGACAATCTTTCAAAGTCTTATAGGGGCTATATTATTAAGGAGGCGGTAATTTAAAGAAAGTATAAAAAATTAAAAGCCTATTAATAACGCAAACTTAGAATGAATGTGGGTTGAGCCATGAAAGTCTTTGTAAAGACTCCATGTAGCTTCGCACAAAGCAGTAACGGTTATAAATTTAATAATTATTTCAGTATTAAGTCATTAGTGGTTGTACGGCACTATACCGGCTTACCAAGAGGGCACAGCTACAGAAATGTCTCTTTTATCATTAAACTGGACTCTTGAATTAACAATACAATTTTTGTAACACACTTTTCTGATCATCTTGTAACATTCACTATGTGTACAGTGTGGATGTCACTATTTATTTTAACAATAACTCAACAATTAAACAGCTTCTTGAGATCTTGATACAAAATACAACATTGTTATCACTATTAGTTAGTTTTGTTTCCACCTATATACTGCTGTATTGCTGTTACATCATGTAAATCTGTGTCATACCCTGCAATTAGTTATAGAACACCAATATAATAAACTGTGTGCAATAAATGTTTACTATTTACCTGTTATAAACATGGAGAATCTGTTGTATGAATTATAATAGTTCTGTAATTGTATAATTTTAACTGTACTACCTTTTATTTGTATTATTTCCTTTTAGTATTGTTATTTGTAAACCGAACCTGGAGCCACAACAATTAGGTTACTTGGTTGTCATACATTGAAGGTTATTGTATTTAGTTCTATTACCATCGACCCAAAGACACACAGAGTGGACTGGATAGTTTGTGGTTGAACATAGGCTATGGTCAGTTGTAGAACCCGTTCAATGGTGATTAAATAGTGGTTGCCCAGTCTGAAAGGCAACGATTACGTTTAAATTCAGGTTGTGTACTCACACTGGTCAAAGAATTCCTCTGGCTACAGGACTCTGAGATACCAAATTCGACGTTTGATCACACATGATAGTGTCTCTGCGAATTCTCGAGGATTGCTCTTCGATTTGGATCTTTAGCTTCTCCGTCATGGAAGATTTATTTGCGGAAACTCAGTGTTGTGTCTCAGATCGAATTTCGTAGCATTTCTGGCGCTTTCGTAAGATTTTACTGTATTTTCCTATTCCGTTATAATATTATGGATGTATTATTCTGCAATCCTACTTAGTATTACAACCTTGGAATTCTGAATACTTCCCGAAATTCCAACAAGTGTGGCAATGCAATACGAAATATGGTAATTAAAAATTGAACACCTTGGATATAAAATAAAAATAAAGGCAACATTTTTAGGTTCGAGGCAAGCAGGAATTTTTATAAAATAAACAAACTTTCCGTCCTCATGATACAATTGTGAGGCATACTATACATACACAACAATAAAGCATATTTTCTGTAGTTCGTCGATTCATACTCACAAAACCAGTATCTACAAGAGGCTTGGATTTATTCTGAATCTTGCAAAGCAAGCTAATATGTCGTTACGGTTATAAAATTGTAGAGAAAAAATCTATACATGTCTCTGAATCCTCTCCTATTATGTCCTAAGGAATTGCCAACTACATTTATTACATGAAGAAATTTCGTTCTCTCGCAATTTCTATTTTAATCATATAAAAAAGCAAACTTCTCAAGTAATATTTGTTAAAGATAAACCTATCTACTAAAAAAACTCTTCCAAGTTACTTTTTCAACGGATATACATATTTTTTTAACTATATAAGAAATATAAGCTTTTATGAAAACTTTTCCAACTCTCGATTGCCGTGGGGCACCCACGATACGAACATATACATTAGAAGTACGTGAAGGAAAAGATAAAGAGTCCCCTAAAAACTCATTTCATCCCAAGCGTAATTTGGGGGAATGATTCCGACGATATTGCAATGCGAAAACGTGGCGTGTTGATGGCTAATAATGCTCGTTTTAAGTCACGAAATTGAGGACAAAAAAGAAATAATGATATTAGTTGGAAAAGAAATCCACAACACGCTCAGATTTCAGAAGTGACTTTGAGAAAGTTTCGGCTGTATTAGCATAAAAGATAAAGGCGCCGTTAGTTTGTCTATTATGATATTAAAGGCGAAGTGGATAAATGTGTTTCTTTTAGATTAAGAATTACACTGAAAGAAATAAAGTTATTAAATTGTTTCTCTACAGGGTTTAAGAAGTATGACCATAACATGAGATAGAGTAATCATAAATGAACAAAAAAGTTGTATATTACAGGGGCGTAAGATTAACAGTTTTCAAAATACAGCGAGTATTAATATTGAGGAGTTTCATCACAACGTGACAACAGCGCTATACAGTTGATGCACACCGCATGTGCATGCGACAGACTTGTCCTACGGAAAAAATGTAAACAACTATTATTGTGAAACATTTAAGACCAATTGTTTTCTAGTTTTTAAATAAATAAAATAAAATGTATCGATTTTGTAGTACGAGGATAGTTTTGTGCTTAAATTTTATCTCGAATTTTGGTAACACGAATCTCTTAAAACAGGAATTTAATTTTTAATCAAATTATGACTTTGAAAAATATGTAATTAAAGATTCACGTCGTCCAAATAATAAGCAAAATTCAGAAATTTTTAAACGCACAAGTACAAAACAAGCTACAACATACAGGGTCGGAAAGTCATAGAAATCCATGCGATAGAGAAGGATGGCTATAATGAAGGCGTCTCATAGTCACCGCCCGTTTCGCCCTTCCACAAATAAGATCCACTTCCACTTGTAATTTAGCGACCGGTGGTCTTGTTTGTTTTCGTCGTTTGCCTTTTCTGTAATAGATGTCGCTACTTATACAATTCCGACTTCGTATTCCGATATGTTAATACAATCCGTTAACAGAGGGCAGCCCTAGAAAGAGTGATGCCAGATCTACAGATTTTTTTGGAATTGGGGAAATAGGGAATTTTGCTTTATTTCTTGGGATTTTTAAGTAATTTTAAAAAGTATACTTAAATAACAACTAAATGAACTTTAAATGCAGCTGAGCACTGTACTCCGTTTGAATAACTTCTCAGTAGGGGAAACAAGGTCACTAGATTTACCAACAGAGGTATCTACTAGCTACTGTAAAATGTTTTCTTTGTTACGCGTTGTGCTGCCCTCTGTTAACGGATGGTATTAACATCTCGGAATACGAAGTCGGAATTGTATAAGTAGTGACATCTATTACAGAAAGGGCAAACGATGAAAACAAAGATGACCACCGGTCGCTGAATTACAAGTGGAAGTGTATCTTATTTGTGGAGGGGCGAAACGGGTGGTGACTGTGAGACGCCTTCATTATAGCCATCCTTCTCTATCGCATGGATTTCTATGACTTACTTTATCGCTCTCACGTAATGGCCGATGAACTATGAAAGTTTGTAATTGTTTTATTTTGTCGTATTTAAATCTTGTCTAAAAAGTATTATCTTGTGTGCCTTTTTAGAAACTGCTGATGAATTTACATAAGATGGAGGAGCAGAAGATTAACACAAAGAAGAGCACAGGTAAAGTGAATGAATCAAAGAAATTAGAGTTAGAAAATAAAATCAACCTGTCAGAGGATGTTTCATTCTTAGGGTGGAAATTAGCGCAAATTTCCTTGAAATGGAATGTAATACAAGACGACACAGATGGCTCACCAGTTTGGGAGCAATTAAGTTGTTGTATAAAAATCAGCATTTCAACTAAAGAAATGGCAGCTACAATTCCATTTTTTTATATAGAAACGCAAATAAAAGAATGATGATATCACGCTAATCAAAAATTATTATTTATGTACCAATATCCATTACCGCTTTTAATTTTTAATATTTCTCATTTCCATAAAGTGCAGATGTAGTTTTAGAATGGTTCAATATCAATCCCAAATCCCAGTTTTTATACTTATATCTTTTCCGACAATATAAAAAAATTAATTAAAGGACAGGCAAGTGTTGGAAATTAAAAATATTAACAAGGAACTAAACAACAAAAAAATACGTTTTCTCACATAAGTTGCTTTTGATCATAATTAATATAATCATGCACACTACGGTCCATTAGAAAATTCTGAAAAATTTAATGCCCAAAGTGTACCTAAATTGACCTCCATCCAATTTTAAATCTTATTCTATTAGGGAGCTTCTCGTCAAAAGCCACGCCAGACGTTATGTCCTAGGGGATTGTTAGAAATGTTATTCGAGTAATTTGAAAGTAGAGCTGCTGCCATTTCAACTTTACAGTGACCTGAATTTCACCGATTGCGTTCCACAGGTGTGTTTACGGTAGCATCGAAGGAAATTTATAAAAACTGAAAACCGGAAGGCAAACGAGGAATGATTACGGGCCACTTCGATTATTTTCCGTTTAAGAAAAAAAAGCTGATAGAAAAGACTTTTATTGTATTGTGCTAATTTATTTACTACTCTTGCTCGACTGAAGTTTTCAGTAGCGGTTGAGGGAAAACAATTGATAATCACGCTAAGAAATTATACAATTGTAAAGTAATTATTTAAATACAGTATGTACAATATTTGTTGTAACTACTGTAACAATTTACCGTGTGTCTTCGGGTGTCGACTGCGGTTAATTCCAAGAAAGAGGCGCAGAGGTCTTCTTGGAATTCTATCTAAGAAAATGAACATAGAGCAGTTATATTCAACCCTCTTGTGGGTTTGGGGTTCATGTAGTTAAAATATGTTTCTGAAGCCAATAGTATTAACATAAGGTAATGTAAATAATTTGAATAATAACTGTTATGCAGTACACCTGTCAAGGACATACCTTTACTCAAATCTTAACTTCACTATATCCTAGTTGTTGTACAATAACTGAGATTTATAAGGAAACATTTGGTGCAAATCTTTAATAACAGGAAACAAATAATTGTTGTTTGATAATGTAGAATTGAAAATGTATATTTTGTGTGTGTATGTCAATAATATGTTGCTGATCAAGTCAGATGTCGTAGCAAAACAAATTAAAAAAATGCGTCTTAAGTAAAGCTATTTTCTTGTCACAAACAAACTGTTTTCTCAATGTATACGGTAGATTTAGGAGGTACCCAGGCAAGTATTCCAATTTGTGCCATGTCGCGCTTGTTGTTTGAGTTTAATCGTTATGTCAAGACTAAAGCGCCAACGCGATCAGTCAAAATGTTGGTTTTATAAATTTGTCAGGAAAAATACGTTCGTAAAACGAAAACCTTGACTGATCCTATTGGCGCGAGTGGTTATTTATTTAAATATCCTTAATTCATTTAATTCCTTTTTCCTTTTAATACCCAATTAAATAGAAATGGCGTGGAAGGAATTTATAATAACATGTTGCGACGACACGATTTCGTACCCATTTGTAATGCTGTTGACTGACAAAATCTTTCTGTAGGGATCTTCAGGAGGAAATTGAGGATATCAGATTTTATCTTTTCAAATCCACAGAGTTGTTGATGATATTTTTTTGAATTTTAAAATAAAACTTCCGTTTACATATGCTACAAAAATGTTTGCATAATATGGCGAATGCGCCGGTAAAATATGTTAAAATATGTTAAATAATATTTACATGAGTCGAAATATATGACAGTACTTCTGAATATAAATAGGATTTTTCATTCAAACATCTTTTCAAATTTGTTAGAGGTTAATAAATATTTTACTATTCTACTAGTTTTGCATTATTCTTCGTGGTTAACATTATTTTCAGAGGATAAAAATAAAAGTTAATTATATCAATTAACCTAATAAGATGTTAAAAAAGATTGTATAAATAAAATTTATCCAGAAAATAGAAAAACACTAGGAAT
Source organism: Anoplophora glabripennis (assembly GCF_000390285.2). Lineage (NCBI taxonomy): Eukaryota > Metazoa > Arthropoda > Insecta > Coleoptera > Cerambycidae > Anoplophora > Anoplophora glabripennis. The sequence continues at coordinate 1,278,427 of NW_019416897.1, read as the reverse complement.
ACCAGAACAGAAACATTATTTAACAACAAAAATTACAAGACTTTTCTCATTTGCAAAATAGACTGTGATATGAGATAGTACTTTGTAAAAATTACCCAAGTCTTTAACGAAAAGTCAATTCTAATTAAATATCAGATATTTGAAAATTGATGTAGTATACGTCAATTTGATTGGAAAAAAGAGAATGGTACTAAAATTTAGTTAAAATATCTAGTAAAAAAATATTCAAGAACGATATGAAGATAAATGCACATCACAAACTAAATGAAATATCCCTGATTTACCAATGATGCAATCGTTGGCTAAAAGGTAAACTTGTTTTAGATTTATCCAAAAGAAGTAACAAATTCTTTTCTTCCAAGTACTTCCAACTAAAATATCGGCAACTATTCAGAATCTCACAAGCATGACTTGTCGAACGCATTGGTGAATATCTGGTCTGTTTCTGTTTCTGACAAATCCAGAAAAATATTCTCTATGAAAATGAAAGATATCATTCCTCTCAGGAATGAAATGGCTAATCAGTTAAAAACGTACAAGAAAAATTGAGCTTGGCAAAAGTAATAAAGACTGATGTACTTACAGCTTTCAGAAATTCTGTCGAAAAATCAATGGTAGCACTGTTCAGAACCTAAAGAATAGAAGAACAGAAGAAACTATATTGTTCCTCAGTTTTCCGGTACAGATGGCGCTCTAAACAATCGAAAGCGTTCCCCTCGGTAGCCGAGGTTCATTTGATATTAATAATGAAATTGTATGATATTAAAGGAAGAGGTAGAAATATATTGTGTAAAAGAATTTAGTTATAAACTAAGGGAATTAACTAAAATTACGTTACATATTTTAATGTAAAACAAAAAAAATAAACGATTTTTCTGTGCAACTGTGGCAGATATAAACAAAATTCACAACACTTTTTTAATCTAAAATTAAAAGTTTTATGGAAAAAATGCAAACAATTTTTACTTACTATTGAAGCGCGCTACTGCTTTTATTTTAATCAATTAAACCGGATTGTCTGCATCTCCGCCATAGATTTTTTAAAGGCCTTGATATTACCGCATATCTCGGGAGACAATTTTTGGAAAAATGTCCATATGAAAATAGTTATTAACACCATAAAGGAGGTAAGTATTATTTACCGTCGAGGACGATTTTGCGCCCGAGCGGAGCGAGAGCTGGCAATAGAGTCCGAGGCTGGTAAATTATACTTAACTGCTACGTGGTGTGTAACATTTTATCTGCTCTTACAGTTCTTTATGGTTCATGAAATACAGATTATAGGTTTTATTTTTTGACATTTCTTAATCAATTCATTTTGAGTATTGGAAATCTTGAAAAGTCGCCTTGGTTGTTTGGATTTTGTCGTTTCTAAGGTGTTTATAAACAAAGCTACATAAAAGTTGCAATTTTTCTGGCTTTGAATTATTATTTCTAAAAGAGTGATTTTCAAATAGAAAGTGCAGCGAATTTTTAATACTGAATGGTTAAGTCAACTATTTTCTCGTTCAGGCACCCGATAACACATATTTGCTAATGCAAGTAGTGACGGTCTTAGGCATTGCAGGGTCATGCCGTTCTGATGAGTTATGCAAACTTATTTTGGACGTCAATTTAAAAAATTTCGATGACATTATTGTAGTTACAATTCCAGATTCTAAAAATGGTATATCACGTATACAATTAGTTCTCGTCTGGGTTCTCTTTCTCACCTAGAAATTCTCAAGAAATATATATCAATATTAGATTTTAAATTAAAACTGAAATTTCACGATTTTTATGCGCTATCAAGCAGGTAGATGTTACAACCAATCAGTCGGCAAGAATACCCTTTCCATGATTCCTAATAAGATTGCACAGTTTTTGAAACTAGAACATCCTAAAACATATACAGGCCATTCATTCCGAAGAACATCGGCAACGTTACTGGCTAATACAGGAGTTGATGTATTAGCAATCAAGAGACATGGTGGGTGGAAATCAGCCACAATTGCAGAAAGTTATATTGCTGACAGTTTGTGTAACAAAAATGAAATAGCCAACAGGATTCTTTACAATAATTATCGAGATTTTATAAATGTTACTAAATGTAAAAACTATTTGTGCACCTTTGACAGTTGAAAGCATGATTTTAACACGCTTAGGTTGTGGGACACTGCTTTGTCGTGAAAATTAAAATAGCGAAAAGCAGATTTTCCTGACTGGATATTAAAAAAAGTTATTTCAAAATATAATTTTAGGCACACGTATGAGATTTAAAATGAAAAATTAAATACATAAATATTGGAAGTAGCTTTTATTTGGCAAAACTTGCTCTCTAATTATCTTAATTTTATCTTTTAAAATAGTTTAATTAATGAACTCAGGTTAGGATTCTATTCACTTTCCATATTTTCTATTTTGAAACTGACAAATTTATTGTAGGAGTTCAAGTTGCCATTCCGTATAAACCATTATTTTCAATAACATTTTTAAGTATCAATTCATCACCTTTTCACAATAGAAATACTAAGAATACTTAAGCGGAACATTTCTAGTTTTAAAGTTTCCTGTACCACTCTATACCATCAGCGGTATTTAACATTTCTAACTCAGAAATTACATCGAGTTTTTTTTGTTTATTAACTGATACGCTCACCTTAAACTTTCTCTAACTTACCTATTTAAGAACTTACTTTTTCCCTTGGCGCCCAACAGACTCTGAATTTAAGTCCATGCGGTCCATCACTGTTGTGAAGTTGAAGTCCAAGACCATCTATCACTTGTCAAATCCACCCCCTGAGGTACGCCAGACAACCCTGAAGAAAATAATAGCATTTCATCAGCAACGGAGAGATACAAAAGCGGAACAGAAAACGACAGTATATTAGCAGCAAGACTACGTAAAACAATAAAAATATGACGTTTTTATTTCTCTCTGTTTCATCATATGGTAAATGCGTGGGGTGAAAGTGAGATCTTAACATAGTAGACCTTTGGAACAAAGTTAATATATTCCCACCGCGTACACAAGTTTGTAGGCATAGTACCACATAAAATGCAAATAAGCGGCTTCTCCTGATACCTTTCATACCGAGGTGAACAAATTAATCGTCATTGTTATTAAACTAGAGTAGTTAGTTAGTCCCACACCATTTGCCACACACTCAGCTGATTCCGGTATGAACTGAAAATTTATTACAGAACTTTAGACAAAATTGGAAGTCACCCTTTCCGACTACTAAACAATTTCCTAGACTGATGACTCTTCAGGAATGTTTTGTAACATCAAATTTATCAGTAACACGACGTCAACTGACGTAATAATATTAATTAAATTTTTTAAGAGATTGTATTTTTTCCGGTAGCTTAAAAAATACATTTTATTTTATTTACTCATGCATAGCTGATTTAATTTAATTACTACTACTTTTAGTATTCAACAAATAAATAATACAAATCATATAAATCATACAGTTATGTAAATTCACGGCCCCCACAGCTTTGCTGGCACATAGGCACTCTTCTGTCCAAATTTTCCATAATCGTTTTACATAAATGCGCCTGAATTTCATTGATACCACGCTCAATTTCTTTCTTCAAGGCGTAGGTGGTCGTGGACTTGTTGGCATAAACCTTAGACTTCAAAAAAGCCCAAAAAAAAAGTCCAACGCCGTTAAATCGTACGATCGGGGCGGCCATTTCTGATTACCAAAACGGGAAATTACACGACCAGGAAATGAATCATGCAGTAATTGTTTGTCGGGTCGTAAAGCATGTGTGACAGCCATATGTCGTCTACATCCATATCTTGAAATTTAGGCACAAAAAACTGGATTGTCACGTCGCGATAGCGTCTGACCAGCCGCATTTTCGAAGAAGAATGGTCCGACGATGTCTCCAGCCCAAACTATGAACCAAACAGTGACACGTTGTGGATGCATTTTTTTCTCAACAAACACTAATGGATTTCTAAACCCAAATGCGATAATTCTATCGATTAACGAAGCATCAAAATGAAAATGAACCTCATCGCTGAAAACGATTTTGTTCGAAAAATCAGCATCCAGTTGTTGTTGTTCCATAATCCATTCAACGAACTCTCTTTACTGTGTGTGATCAGTAGGCTTCAATTCTTGAGTCAATTGAACTTTGTAAGCATGAAGATGCAAATGTTTCGTGAGAATACGCTGTAGAGAGCTCGAAAATCGGAATATCCAATTCTTGTTCTTATTGAGTCGTTCCTGAACTCTCAGCAACTCTCTCACGAACTGCTTGGATGTTCTGTGTTGAACGACAGAGTGTTTGAGTTAACTAATTGATCCAGTCTCCCTGGATATTTCAATTAGTCTCTTCACATTTGATGAAGTTAAATCACTATTCAGATAACATATCTTTTTAATCAGCATTTGAATATTATTTTAGTAGACACATTCTGGGACACTCTGTATATGTATACGTATTTATAATTCCTACTACACCTAGAACTAATAATTTATTAACAAAATATCAGTTAAATTTCATAATTAATATTTGAAAGAGAAGAAGATTAATTATTTCCTATAATTATAATTATAGGTCATTTCTTAACAATAAATTATTTATATTCTTAATTAAGTTATTAACAATGGCTGCTCTCTGAAATTAAAGTAAATACAATTAGTTTCCCAATTTTTCAAATCGTCTGCCATAGAACGAATTAATTTTTCTGCATTAAAACGTTAAATTTTCCGCTCCTATAGACCTTGGAGTAATTTATTCAGTTATACTACTACGGAAAAATATAATTGAAACAGATTAGGAAAAATAGGGAGTTGAAATGGAATAATAATGAAATACTCTATGAAAGCAGCGATGTCTGGGAGATCGCTAATTAAACAAAACCGCGACAGTGGTATTAATAGAATTAATGTATGAATTTTTTTCTTTGTGAAGATGGAATTTTATTGCCCCAACTGAATCTACGTAACGTCACGATGTAATATATTATTGGTTCAAATACTTTAGTAAATTACTTTGATTTTTAACTAGGATGGTCTTAAGCTGTTCCCTGATAAGTTCAGAACGAACAGTAGATAAAAAATTATATATTTTTCCCCAAAAATGGATAATACCAAATTAAACTTAGACAATAGTATTGTTCATACCCGACATTTTGGTTTTAACTATATTGAAAATCGTTTAATAAATAGTGATCTCTAGACTACTAGGGCGAAAAAGGTATTCGTGTTTAATTTTAAGAAACTGAAACATTTTCCAGAGCTTCAGGTTTAAATATTAGAGACCATCCATAAAATTTCATAACATCGATCGTGTATATTTTTATCGTCCAAATTAAATTTATTTGCTGAAAATAATCTATTTTCAAATATTTGTTTGAAAATCCGTGGCATTTTTATTCACTGAAAACCTGCTAAATTTTAAATTTAATTTGGCTATAACACAACGAATTATTGTGCACGCTTTATAGAAATTTTTTGAAATATCTGATATTACAAAGCGTACAGAATCGTTGCTTATAACATTTTATAAATATACAATTACAAATCGGTTTAATTTGTTGAAAGAGAGAATGCAACACATTTTGTTTATGCTAATTAATCAAAACATTGTGTATATAACTTAGTTATAATAGATAGTATAAACATTAAAATGCATAAACAGAATAAATAAAAAGAAAAATTTAATAGGGAAGAGAAAGGAGCATTGAAACTGTTTGAAGGCGTGGATTGAAACGAAAAATTGTTGTTGTACTTTAATGAATTAATTTGCTAGAACGACCAAAAAGTCTTTCCTCACCAATGAGGGAAAACATATCTTGCAAGATCACAGAAAATGTATTTAAAATATTAAATCACCTCGAGTTTTTCGTTCACTTAACATAGTTAGTCTAAGTAAATGAAGCATGCCATAATTGTTCTAATTAGGAGCACAAAGGAGCAAGTAATATATGTTTTCTGAGATTTGGTGTCAAAATTTTATTCTAATAATGACTGTTAAGGTTGAACTATCTATTAAACTATGAAAGAACTTCCTGGGGAGGCAGCAAACATAAATTGCTTTATTAACTGTTGAAGTTATATAATAATTGATTTAATAATTACCAAGAAAATTCACACCATGAAAGTGAAATAATTTTCCTGCCCTCCAAATAGAGTTATTAGAACGTACACGATCGGAATAGAGCCAATTTTTCAATTTTATTTATAATCTTTCTCAGGGCTATATGTTATAATAAAAAGATAACCTACTACATACATATGAAAACACCATTTTGATTGCCAGGAAAATGCACTTTTAATTATCTACATTTTGATAGAATTTTGTTCTATATAAATTGGGTATCTAAGCCAAAACTATAATTTAAATTATATAACTCCCGTATTTTTTTATATAAGAACTAAACATACTCTGTAATGTGTTTATAATTAATAAATTATAACACCAAATAACGTTGAAGTAAACAAAACTAAACCTTGTAAATCAATTGTAGCACATGCTATTGAAAATTGTAGATCCTATTTATAATATACAAAAGCCTAGTACTCCTTGAGAGAATTTCGCTTATACAAACAACTTTCGGCCTGTGTTAAAGACAGTCGATAGAAGCACAAGTCGATGTAACTTAATTAGAAATGAAATATAAACACAGAGGACGAGTGCCGATCAAAATTTTATATAAAATAATTAAATATTTTAATTAGAGCCGAGATAATTGTTTCGCTTGATCCTCGAATTAATTAGGTTTATCTAAAAGCTAAAACGTCTATTTAAAATGTTCAAGTATCTAATAATTTATCGCTACGGTAGCGCAGTCGGTCGAGAGTGCGGTGGCAAGCATTTCTAGGCTTGGCTTCCTACTCTGGTCCGGGTTCGATCCCCGGTGTCGGCACTGGCAATGTCGATGGATAATGGGTGTTTGTCCGCGTTTTTTCAAAGTGTAGCCCCCTTCCGCACAAGCCTTTGGCTTTTGGATTTGGGGGTTGTCTCATTTCTGTGGTGTGTTTTATGTTTATATGTTTATGTTTATCTAATTAACAAATTATGTATTGAGGATAACGAAGATTTAGATATTATTGGGATTATGCAAATTGAGAAAAAAACGTCTTTGTTAAACAGAGAGCCTTCAGTTTCAATACACTGACAGTTCTACGTCAATTATACTGGTCAATAGATATTTAAACATCCAAAGATAAATATTGTGGCATTCAAATGTAGAGTTCGAAACTTGTAGAATCAATCAGTTAAGAAAATTTGTTAAGTCTTGTTCAACATTTAATAAGAATTCTGGAAAGAAGACTAAAACGCAGATCCAACAATAAGCTTGTGCAATATCTTATCGTAGAAATAGTAGTAGTCTAGTCAACACTCCAACTGTTCAGTCTTCAACTTTCTACTTCAATTAACTCTATTGTGCTCAAGTTTTTCTCATAAAAGGGGCCTAAGAAAGAAATTTGAGCACCTTTTTATATTTATAAGAAATTAAAGATCCGCTATGGTACATTTCATATCAAATTAGAAATAAAAAATGCATAACGACTCTCTGAGCATTTTCCAATAACATTTTATTAAAATTAACCCGCTTAATTTCTGTTCCTAGAATTTATTGTTGACGTATGGTGACTAGTAAATAAACACCCTGTATATAAAGAGCGAACTTAGGCGAGCATTGTATTAAATTTTCTAATTTTTGTTATTAAATGTAATAAATTAGTTGTTGAATTACCGTCTTATTTTTATCAACTGTATGAAATTTTACGTCATTTCATTTTTAAAATCAGACAAAAGCCTCATTCGGATTTCAGTTCGTTACTAATGTTTTTTTATTGCAAATTTCAATGAGTAGGGGTTATTTTTAAGGTTTGATAAAATAAATACATTACATTTTAAATAATAAAAAAATTGTATTATACTTTCAACTAAAAAAAAATACATTTAACTCTAATTACTGTTCTATTTTTTTTTCACGGGTTGAAACTTATAAATAAATAATACAAAATTAAAACAGTAAAGAAATCTTAATTTAATATCACTAGATGACTAAATTATTCCAAGTTGCTGAATAGTATTTTTCAACATTATTTTTTAATGATTACTGTCACAGGAGGTGATTTTTAGGGATTGACAATTTTCAATTCATCATAATTACTTATTTAAAGATAATATCAACCTATTACACGCTCGAATCTACAATTCTATAATTATTTTCGAATAGGGGTAGTTTCCACCCCTAAAAAATAAAAATCAACCCCCGGCACTGGATCAACTTTGAAGTAGAGGGTAAATTTTGGTGCAAATCGGTGCTGTTTGGGAAAATTATGCTGTAACGCCGTGTTTTACCTTTAATGACTGGACTATATCAGACCATTTATTTATCCTGTTTTTTGACAATATCGGAATCATCGTCCAGAAATACAGTAAATAAATACCATTTAGATTTATCCAACTTTACATAATGAAACTTATGGAGGAAATCTAATTAGGTCTCTGAGTTTCATCAGAATAACTTCCACAACTATGGTACGCATGATGAACTACATTTTATGTTAGGGGGATACACGGACAAAACAACAAACTGTGGCTAAGTGTTAACTAATGTCCACTTTGACCTCGAGAAGGGTAAAAATATAAGTATTCATAACCATTAAAGACCTACAAGAAAAGTATATATTATGTTATATTTTTTTGTTGTGTCTCTAATTGCTTTTGTAACGAAAATATAAAAATAATGTATTATACAAGGTGGTTCATAGTAAGTGTAAAAAAATAGGAGAAGATAAAGCACCAATAATTCTAAAAGCTTGCTTTATAGTAGTAGTAGTAATAAAGGGGCGGCCTCAACCTGGCAATTAGGCCACAAGTGGGCCCTTTTTGCCTACCCATCACCTGACCACTCTCTGCCTCTGACCCTCCTCGAACCTACCCGACGCCCTAATGAACGCCAGGATTTTGGTCAATGGAAGGTCTCTCACCTCAGCCCCTTGCAGCTCTTCAGCACCAAAGACTTTATGTCTTATTCTCCCAAAGGCTGCACACTGTCCCAGAAGGTGGACAGGGGTGTCCTCCCCTTCGCCACATTTCGGGCATAGAGGGTCCTCCTCAATTCCTATTAAGCTTAAATGCCTCCTAAGTCTGCAGTGGCCTGTCAGAACCCCCACCATTTGGTTTAGGGCTCTTCGACTGAGGCTCAGCAGCCATCTTGTCTTGGATTTGCTAGGTCCATGTATAAAACTATGGGCCTGCCTGCATCCTCTATTTCTCCTCCAATCCAGACCTAAAGTTTGATAGGCCCACTTATTGAGGGCCCCATTAATGCTGCCTCGTGTGATACCTAAGATTGGTTCAGGTCCCTGTCCAGGTCCCCTGGACCCAAGACGAGCTAATTGATCCGCCCTCTCGTTACCAGGGATGCCCCTATGGCCTGGGACCCAAACCAACTCTACTTCTTTTCGTCTGGCCAAAGACTCTAGAGCGTCTCCACATTCTTGGACAAGGGCAGACCTAGTCCTCGGGGAGCTAACCGCTCTGAGCGCGGCCTGACTGTCGGAGCAGATAAAAATCTTCTCTTGCTTGCTTTATAAATAAGTATCCAAATTAACTGTTTAGGAGTTACAGAGCATTGAAATAAAAAAAATATTTGGTTCAATTAGAAGTTTTGCGTTTATTTTTGGTCCAAAGAACCCTATTAGGATGATTCATGATTATGAATCTAGAAGAGAGCAACTGCTTTGCATTTGACATAGCAGAATACTGAAAAGAATGTCCATATACAAGAGTTATTTTGTGTACGAGAATAACAACAACAAAAAAATAGCGGCCCACATTTTTACAATCTTTTAGAGGCGCTTTGAATAGTAGGTTTGAGCTGTCAGTTTTCAGCCCTGACGAACTGTTATTGTGGGTAATGATACCCACTTTGTTACCAATTAACATGAAGTAAAGTTTAGGTGTAAGATGTTTATGGAGTACGTGACGAGTGAAAACTTTTTGTTAATGACACGCAACTGAAAAGTCGTAAACCTTTGCTTAGCTCAAGGACTTTTCAAGCTGAAAGTTTGTTACTTGTACGAACTAGTATAACTAAGTAAATAGAAGCGTAAAACTCGTACCATAGAAAATGATTACAAAAGGTCAACGTCAAGCCATTTATCATCTTTAAATTTCGATTGGGAACATGGGTGAAAATTTCGATTTTCGCTCAGCGTCTTATGCTTCACAGGGATGGTCAGCCAGATGTCCTCGAGCATCGCCAGCTCCATGAATTGTCCGCCAGCAGTGGCTCTGCAAACGACTTCGTAGGTCAGAATCGAAAGTTGAGGGAAATTCTCCCCAAATCTCTATTTTGGGTAAAACCGCTATTAACGTCGAAATCAGCAGGTACTGTTGGGAACGCGCTAGTGGGTCTTTCTCCATTTTGACTGCTTAAAGGTTCAGCCTACTGAAAAAACCCTTGGGGTGGCCCTTATTTGGTAGAACTATTCAACTAAGACACGATTCAATTCTCAGAAATTACTGGCATTTTTCTGCACTTTGGCTAGTTTTCTACCTGTTCTGTGTCTATATCATAGTGTTTAAAATCTTTTTGTACTGCTTTTTAGGCTTGATTTTATCAACCGAGGTCTTCGTCACAGGCGTAGAAAATTCTGGGTGGATTGGACGCTAGATTGATAGAATTCAGAGAAAACTGTATTTTTTGGAACCCTCAAATACTTCTAAATACTTTTTATGAAAATAAAATAATAATAATCACTTTGAAAATTATAAAGAGTGATATGACCAAACCTCTTTTGCAATTACTTTTACTTCTGTCAATAGTGCTGCCTCCAATTTTTTCCACTAGAAGGCATTTTCGTGGTGCAATTACGATATGCAACAGGCCTCTACAACATTAGAGAACACTTTAATTTATGACAGTGGCCGAAAACGGTCACAAGCTTTATCTGAAGGCAAGGAATGTACCCTCCAGACTATCAATTTTAGTAAAGGACAAAGCCTGTCGCAGTCAAAAAGGGTCGATTAAACTGTAAATGCGTAGGTCGGTATTGGAAAACCTTACTCACGACATTACTTGTGTTCAAATTTCGCTTCAAACTTTAAAGTGCTTAGTAATTGCTAGAATGAAGGTGTTAATACAATCATTTTCTATAATACATTAGCAGTAGATCAAATAACAAAGATTCTTCGTTGTTTATTATTAATATTTAGATTATAACTACAATATTTGTCATTCACCCTCTTTGGCGTATAAAATTTGGTTGACGTAAAATAAAATTTATATTCACACTTACATAAAAAAAAACAATACATCATTGAGGAAAAGTTATGGAAAAGGGAAGAGATGCTGAGGTGGCCGGATGTTATATATTATTTTTCATAATTAATTGGGCACTTTATATGATTTTCATATACAGGGTGGACAAATGAAAACAAAACAGAGCCATTTTCAGGAACTGCGTCAAGATTGTAGATTTTAGATTAAAGGGGGACATTATTTGCTGGTATTTTTGACTTCGCCACTTTCACCCTCAAGCAAGGGTAAGCATCACCCCAAAATATTTAGATGGAATTGGAGTTGAGTAATACTTCTTTTGAAAGCTCTTACAATTATCTTTACAACAGACTTTAAATTTTATAATTCCACCCAATACTTATTAAGAATTTTGATTTTAAAGTTGAAACTTATGTACAAACAATTAGTAACGGTAATAAAGTGCGAGGAGGTGGTGTTCTTGTGGCCGTAGATCAACATTTTAAATCATCATTAGTTGAAATTGATAAAAGTAATCTGAGTTCAAAAATTGATTTGGTGGGCATTAAAATAATATCATTTGATTTTTCGACTACGTTTTTATTTGTCATTTATATTCCACCACCAGTAACTTCAAGTTTACTAGAAAATTTGTTGGATTTTGTTATATAATTGGAATGTATACATGGCATGAACGTCTGCTTGTTGGGGGACTTTAATATTACTGCTTACTCAGAATTTTTGGATTCTGGACTTCAAGATCGAGTCTCGGTTAACTCGGTAATAATAAAATATATGAAATATTCGATGCTTTTGTGCCAAGGTATGGTAAATTTCGAAAAAGTAAATATTCTCCCTGGGTTCTCATTAGAGCTATCAAATAAAAACCTAATTTCTACAAAAAATTTAAAATAACTGGAGATGCTATGCAGTTGGACAATTTTAAAAGGTTGAGAAATAAAATAAAATCCGATATAAAGGTGTCTTATAATTTATATATAAAAAAGTCTGAACGCGATATCAAAAGTGACTCAAAACAATTCTGGGCATTTATAAAGAAAAAGAAGCAGTTGTGTCAAACATACCTACTACTATGAATTATAATACTAACACAATTCCGTCTCTACCTGAAATTGTAAACTCTTTAGCGGACTATTTTATGCAGTCGTTTTCACATGATACATCAATAAATTTGATTTTTCAAAATGAAGTTTGTTGTTCCTTCGTTTTGAATTCGCGACTGTAGCTTTGTTTTTAGCAAACCTCTATAAATGTTGTTTAATCTCTGTCTAAAATCCAAAACAATACCTAATATTTGGAAAACGTCTAAAGTTAGTCCTATATATAAAAAAGGTGACAGATCTGATGTTAATAATTATAGACCAGTGTCAATTATATGTAATTTTTGCAAGGTATTCGTGTTTTTGCTTCATGATTCAATTTTTTCTTTAACAAAAAATCTAATCTCACCGTATCAGCATGGTTTCATCAAAGATAATGGTCATCAAACTAATGTTATATATCTTGATTTCACTAAAGCATTCGACCGCTTAGATCACCATCTTTTGCTCAATAAGCTTTCACATTTTGGTCTCTCTAATGATTTAATTTGTTGTTTAAGTCTTGTCTTAACTGTCGTACTCAATATGTTGAAATTCGTGACTTTAAATTAACTCGACATGCTGCAGTATCAGGCGTGTCACAAGGTTCCGTGTTAGGTCCACTGCTATTCAATATTTTTATTAATAACATAGGCCATAAACCATTGTATAAAAGGGTCGAATGTATACAGGACTGTATTAAAAAAAATCTGGAGGTGATTGGTGAATGGTGTATATCAAACGGGCTTCAATTAAACATTTAAAAATGCAATAGTATGTCATTTACTAAAAAAAGACGCCAACTGCATGTCACTATTTACTGAATGGCAATCGAGTAGATATGTTTAGAGATCTAGGTGCCCTATTTGATACAAAACTATCTTTTTCTCATGACATAAATACTGTTATTTCTGAGGCGTTAAAATTATTTGGTTTTATTGTACGATGTACACGTGATTTCTCAAATTGTGATGTAATTAAGATACTTTACACATCATATATTATATCTAAATTGGAGTATGCGGAAGTTCTTTGGGCTCCGAGCTATGATGTCTATGTTAGCATAGACATCATCTTGGAGGGAATACAGCGGAAGCTTTTACAATATTTGACATATAAAAGTATTAGTTTTTATCCCGAGCAGTGTTATGCACATCATGATTTACTAAGCAGGTTTACCATTTCTTCATTAAAAAAATCGCAGAGAATATTATTGATTGTCCTGATATTTTATCAAGATTAAATTTGTATGTACCCAGAACAATTCAAAGGCATTTTAATATCTTTTATTTATCTACACCGAGAACGAACGCCTTAAAATTCTCTCCGTTTTATTTATTGTGTGATGTATGTAACAGTCAGTTAAATTTTGATATTTTTAGCCGTACTCTGTCAGCTATTTCCAGAGCATTGATTCATTGAAAACTGTGGCATTTCCTATTTTTCATTCTGTTTTCAACTCTTTTTGTTGCTATTTTCTTGTTTTGTTAACTCATGTAAGATGTATTTGTGCTTTTTCTTGTATTTTCTTGTCATGCTTATGTTATGCTTTGTATTTGGGTTTATACTTGTAAGGCAAGGACTTCTTAAATAAATAATAAATAAATAAATAAATATATATATTTTTTTAATTTAAAATAATGTATTAGGCTGGATCACGCATTTGGATAGACAAATTCTAATTATTTAAAAATGCCTTAAACATTAATAGATGCAGTAGCATTATTTTCCTCTGAGGATTGATCCCTTGGAATAAACTTTATTTTTAAAATAATTTCTGCTGATTCCGGCGCATTCGCCATTTTTTATGATATGATAACATACGTAGTAGGTACCTAATTGAGTGCGGATTTTTACAGTTGGTAACAATATTGCTAGCTAGCAAAATGAAATTCATCTCCGTGTGGCTAATTTAAAAATAAATGTTTGCTTTTCGTATAACTCGGTCGGAATTCAGCGTTTATTCTAAAAAATTACAGTTAGTGCATTTATTTATCAACTCTATTTGTTACAATAAAGGACCGTTTTATATTGGTTTCGTATTTGAAATTTTTATGAAATATATTATTGGAACATTTCATTTTTGCTAAAAATTAATTTTAAGACTGTATTTTCAGAACTTATTATGTCCATATGTAAATACATCGTTCAAAACTGCTTGTCATAGTTGTTGACAGTTTAATGAGTTATTAAAAATATGAATCTACAAAAGCAGGTCTACGTCCTTATCTAAAACTGACTCTTTGACGATCATTACTTGTTTGGCCCTAAATTCCACAGTTTTTGGCTAAAGCCAACCGTTGAGAAGATATTTTTAATTTCATAAATCAGTGTTACGGATTTATACCTCCACGAATACCAAGGTACAGACACTTTTGTTAATAAATTCAGAACGCACGAATCAACTGATACGACATTATTTTTCCTGTTTTAAAATTACTTTACTCTTTTTGCGTATTATTTTGCATAATTTCTATTTAATTGTTTCTTCGTTGTCTTTATTAAAAAACATATTTTCTTGCGCATGTGAAATTATTTAAACCAACCCTGCATTAAAGAAATCTCATATGAAATAACAGTTCAGGTAAAGAAATATTGCAAAATACTTATTTATTGTTAGTTTAATAATAATTATTGTTAGAAAAAAGAGCATGTTACGGGTTTATTTTGTCACCCTGTAAAATGCCGAATTTATTTTATTGCGGCAAGATCTAGACGATTCGGTTCCACAAAATACCTACATAACTATTTCAATTATAATTATAATTTATACTTAACATTACTTTATTGATAACCACAAAGAAAAAGATCAATAAATATTATTATATCAATTATTTCACTCCAGCTAGAAATGAACGGCTTTATAATTCTATCACCGCCGAGTATGGGCAAAAAGACGATAAGTTTTTGCGGCTTGAAATAAAATTAAAGACGGACTTGGTATTTAGGCTTGAAAGAAAGCAGTCAAAACGCAAAATTGCTGATCCACCCCAGTTGATTAATTAAATAATCCGTTGCACTGCGACCACTGGTTATTATCGTTGTAGCTAGAACGCAGATTAGTGTCTGGATTTTTGGTGTGAAGTGCAACAGGACTTAATAAGAAAGGCCGCACAACATCTCAGGTAAAGCGATTTGTCACATTTTGGTTTTAATGAGAGCCGTTTATACAAATTTGAGGAGGTGAATCTATTCACCCTCACTGCCTTTATTGCCCGCAATAACTCCGTTCATTTCTAGGCCTTTTCTTTGTGATTGTCTATGGTCGTCCATTCTGGGACCGACTTACATAATACATCGTGGAGCTAGCAGCTCCAATAATTTGATAACACCCAGTTAGAATATCGGAGATCGAGGAAACGAAACACCAGCCGCAACCCCAAAATTAGCACGTGGTCACTCCGTGGAGGACTACTTATCACCCAGGATCCTTATACCACCGGACGATAAGGTCATATTTATAATTTATATCATTATACGTTACCCGTTAGTCGTTCCAAGATTCACCCGGCGGAGCCACGCCCTTAAATGGTTTACCATTTTATTGAAAGAAGCCCTCAAATAATTTATGGCTATTTAATATTATATTATATTTAACGCTTATACGCCTGTAAACCTCATAGTATATACTACGAGGGCCTTCTTATTCCTCATATTAATTGTACTAAAATATATACCATTGGTTTGTAACACAAACGGGGACGTACTGGTTCTGGTTCTGTAACCGTTTAGGGTCTAGTGCCACCCCCTATTGCCTATTCTTATTATGATCATAGCTTGACCAATCAAAGCAGTTATTAGTCATAGTTAATTGAATTTTTTCTTTTCATTGCAATAAATCTTAAAGTTACTATACTCTTTCGTTATTTTATAATTTTCGTTTAGTTATCGTAGCCTTGATGCACCAGCAGAGATGGAGACTGCACCTCCACGCTCTATCTCACTGAGGTGCCGGACTCTCTGCTAACTTTGCAACCGATCAGTCACAAATAAAAAGGCTATATATAACTAGCAGTCTCGCCCCTTTTAGTTTTTTTTAGTATGCTACCAGGTCCATGAGTGGGCAAACGTAGCAAGCAAAACAACTAAAACCAAAAGTCACTTAACAACAGTCAATAGATAATTTAAGAGAAACAATTGGCTGACAATAAAAAAAACTCGATTTTTTAAAGGATATTTTCGAAGTACTTTCCATTTTCCTGTGAGCATCTACGATTAAAATTACGACGAACTCTTGAAAAAATAAGTATGTCACTCTTTACCTCCTCAGCTGCTGCAAAAAGTCTTTGACGAAGCATCTCCACACTATCAATAGGGTTCCGAATAAACAACATTTTTCAAGTTGCAGGATTTTACAAGATATTTCTAGGATTGGGATATTTGGCATGATAAAGTCGCAGCAGCAGCACAGTTCTTGTAACATTAAAAAAATACTTTCATCATATCGATATACTCGTCATTAGTATACATAATTTGTTATTTTATTCAATTTCAAAACTATTTAATATCTAGGGCGCAGATACATTTTTCACTTCGACACGCTGTATCATTTTTATTATGCGACCTGGGAAATAGGTATGTTAGATTAAATCGACTTATTTTCACCCAAGGAATCTGTGGTATCATTTGTGCCCCTCCATTTAAATACACCCTGTAGATGGTCATAATACCTAATGTAATTTTCTATAACGTATTTTTCCTATGTAACTCTAGAGGAGTATTGTCAAGGACCAACCTCCTGGCAGAGTCCGTGTGCGTTGTCGGCGAAAGCATAACATTTTACTTCCCTCACCTCAATCGGTGCATCTCCACGCCACGCATGAGCCGGCGTCCACACGCCAAACCAAGAATGAAGGCAGAAAACGCGCCAGTCGCTGTCGGCGAACGCAAACACTTAAACGCTCCTAAACAGCCTGCCGGCGTTCCATTCACGTCGAATTCGCACGTGTGAATCTTTCTTAAAAAGGAAAATAATGATACGAGCGCTGGATCTGTTCGATGTTCCCGTGTCGTGTTTTAAGTGCGATCTAGACTAATCGCTCGCTAAAGCCAAAATGGATTTTTCGGACAACAGCACCGAGCCGTTGTGCATGGGGTCCCAGAGGGACTCCTTGTACGTGGTGATACCTATAACTGTTATATACGTTACTATTTTCGTGACAGGGACCATCGGCAACATCAGCACCTGCATAGTTGTCGCAAGAAACAAAGTGATGCACACAGCGACCAACTACTACTTGTTCAGTTTGGCTATCTCGGACCTAGTGCTCTTGTTCTCGGGTTTGCCCCAGGAGATCTACATCATCTGGTACAAGTACCCCTACATATTCGGCAGCACGTTCTGCTTCCTCCGAGGTCTTCTAGCTGAAACCTCCGGCAACGCCACGGTACTCACCATAACTGCATTCACAGTAGAGAGGTACCTGGCTATATGCCACCCCTTCTTGTCCCACACCATGTCGAAGCTATCCAGAGCGATTAAATTGATCCTGCTAATATGGATCTTGGCTATCGGCCTGGCTATCCCACAGGCGATTCCGTTGAAGATCCTGGGGGTAGGAGACTGCACTCAGTGCACTGTCGACATGGATGAGGTGCTGGACCACATCTTCGAGGTGTCTACCTTTCTGTTCTTCATGGCTCCCATGAGTCTCATCACAGTTCTGTATATCCTGATCGCGATGAGGTTGAAGTCCTCGAGGATGATGAAGAAGAAGATCAGCACCAATGCTAGGATGCAAAGCAAGTCGTCGAGGAAGGTCGTGAAAATGCTTGGTGAGTTATCAGTTTATTTTACATGCAAATGCGATCGATATATTGCTTCTTTATTAAATAATGAGATCTATGTTCTGAGACAAAATTGTATATATGATATAAATCAATATCATCCTCGTTTTTCTAAAAGTATAGTAGTATAGTAACTGAGTTAAAACGTTACTTCTACACATTCAAATAAACAACTGCCAAATAACACAATGGCATCACAATAATGATGGTTCCTTTCAAACAACACAATTTTTGTTTAATTTCCAAGGCCTACTATTTCTATGTTAGCTTCCTTTAGTCACTGTCGACTACAGATTATTTCTGTTGTTTTTGCTGATTGTTCTAAAATAGCTACTCCAATAAAAAAATGTGACGTAACATTTTTTATTTAGAATTTGAAGATTTGTCATATTATGTTAAAAAAATATGGTGTTGCCATTAAAAAAAATATTGTTTTAGTAGCTATTGAACAAATCTGGCAACACCAGAAAGATTTATTTGCAAATTTTTATTAATCAAGTTATTTCCTACAACTTTGCATTTGGAAATAATAACCTATCACTTCAAATAAAAAAGTTGGCCTGTCAGGTTTTAAAAAAATTAAACTATATTTTAAATATTACACACTTACGTAGCCCTCCTCCTTCACTTTTCGTTCATTGTACAGGGTGATTCACTATATTTTGACCCCCCTTTAACTTTTTTGTTGTAAGAGTTATAAAAAAATGTGAAATATAAAAGTTGCACGATTTTTTATAAAATGATAGTAGAAAAATAAATGAAGTCCAAACAAAATGGCCGCGGTTGTTAACTTTGTTAAGTTAAATGGAACACCCTATATATTTTTACATATTTGGATAGAACGTTCCCTGTCGAGCATAGCCATATATGAATTGTTGGATCCATCTCTAACAATAAGCAAGATACTTAAAAAAAAAGAAAAGGTTTTTTTATTAAGAAAATAATACATCTTCTAATTGTTAGACCTCTTTCAGGCATTTCTGCCTTTTTTCCATTTACGTAAGGATTTACAGATTTAGTTATAATATATTTTGATATATCGCACATTGATACGGTCCAAAATGCGTATAGGTAATGTAATGAAATCTCACTAATTAGGTCGTGAGAGGTCTAATTACTCATGGACATTATGTGGTAGGTCGTGGCAGTAACAGGTAGTAATGTCTTCACCATATTGTTATTGATTGACAGTATGTATTATTATTTAATTAAAATAGGTTACACAGAAGTAGAAAATTATTTAGAATTAAAATAGAGTATGGAGAAGAACTTTGCTCCGTTTTAATTCCTACAATATTTCAATTTTCTACTTCTGTGTAATCCATTTTAATTAAATAATAATACAAACTGTCAAACAATAACAATGTTGTCATGACATTACCTGTCACTGTCACGGCCTACCATATAACATTGTCCATGAGTAATTAGGCATCTCACGGCCCAATTAGTGCGATTTAGTTAAAATATGTACCTATACCTATATATACTATATATACCTATATCAATGTCCGATCTGTCAAAATATATTATAACTAAATCGGTAAATGCTTATGTAATTGGAAAAGGCATAAATGCCTGAAAAAGGTTAAACAATTACAAGATGTCTTATTTTCTTAATAAAAAACCTTTTCGTTTTTTAATAGTATTTCGCTTATTGTTAGCGATGGACCCAACAGACCCGACATGATTATGCTCGACATGGAACGTTCTATCCAAGTATGTAAAAATATACAGGGTGTTCCATTTAACTTAACAAACTTAACATCCGCGGCCATTTTGTTTGGACTTCATTTGTTTTTCTACTATCATTCCCAACTTTTATATTTCACATTTTTTTATAACTTTCAAAACAGAAGAGTTAAAGGGGGGGTCAAAATACGTGATGTGGTCATCGTGTTCTTTTTTAATGGTTTTTCTTAATGGAACTCCTATAGTTTGAATTCAACAATTTACAATAGTTACAACAGGTACTTTATTTATTCAATTTCGTAGATAAAAAATAATTTGTAAAAATATGTGAATTGTCTCCGAAGTGGCTTGGTTTAAGATTAATATCCATCGATCGAAATAGAACTCTTCGTATGTTTCTCCATTTTTTTTTACCTCCGGAAGTATAACACCTAAGGTCGTATATTTAAGGAATAACCCAAGTCACGCGATGTATTATGTTAGACGTTTAGTACATTATTAAATATAAATCCATGTACGAGTGAGTTAATGTAAACAAAAACATCTTAATGTTTACTAGAACTTAACAAAAACGATAAAAAAAATAATGAAAATGATTGTTCTCGAAACAAACAGGAAATGTTATTTTCAAACTACATACATACGAGAAAATATATTTATTTATTTGAATTACAATCTTCTTAATCACCCAGAGCAAAGTTCATTGCAGAAACAGTCCAAGTCCGGAATTTGTTAGTCTGGGTTATTTCAGCACAATAAGAATTTGTAGTGTTGTATAATCAGTAGTATATGTGGTTCTTTCAATCAAACGACTCGCCACCCACAGCACAAAAATCTCAAAATGGCCGAAATGTGATTTAGGTTGTTTGTGAAATATGTGATTCAATTTTATATTGGTAAATTCAAAAAGCTACAACAATCTTCCTCAAAATTATCTATTGTATTCTATCTATACCTATTATATTAAAAAATATATGATGATATTATGTAAATTGGACGTGAAAAAGGCGGGGATATACAAAAAGTTTATACAAAAGTTGTACAGAATCAAGAAACCTGCTAAATGACAAAATTAATTTGAAACATACAGGGCGATGAGTAAAAACGAGACACGCAAACATTACATGTTTTAAATGGAACACCCTGTATATTTTTAAACATGGATTTCTGAGAAAATTGTATATGGTAATATAAACAGTTTAACATTTTAGTGCGGAACAAAAATATTTGACAGAGTTATAAGCAAATGTTAAGCAAAGACTACTATATTAGCTAATATATCGATATTTTAGACAGGGCATTTTTTATAATACGATTATTTTTAGAAAGTTCAAACTTGATTTTCTAAAATTTTTCAAATATAATACCCTTTTATTGTTCTATTTTATTCACATATCAGTCCACTTCAACTTTTATTAAGTATGTTCTACACCTAAAGTTGTTAGTTTTTAAGATATAGCAACATTTCTGAAAAAACGTAATTTTTCAGTCGCACGAGATGGCTTTGGAAAAACTGTCACATTATGTCAACTTGTCAGTTCATAATTTATCATTCCATTTTGAGTTAGTTTGATTAGTTAATGTATTTGTGGTATTCTATAAAATAATAAAAATTAAGTTCTTTGAGAAATGTTGCTATATCTTAAAAACTAACAATTTTAGATATGGAGCAATAAAAGTTGAAGTGGACCTATATGTGAATAAAATTGAATAATAAAATACAGGGTGTTCCATCTGAAAAGTTTTAGAAAATCAAGTTTGAACTTTCTAAAAATGTTCGTATTATAAAAAATGCCATTTGAAATATCGATATTAGCTAATATACACTAAAACCGCTGTATCTTTTCCATTGCGTCACATGCAATATTCGTATGAACTAAGACGAAAAATCCTAGTCAAATTAGTCACTGTTTTCATACAATTGAAATGTCATCTTGACAATTCCCAAATCTGGATATCTCGCAAATTTTAATATTGGTAAAAAATTGGTAAAAAAATCGATATTTAAACGCTCAGAAAATACATACAAGAGTTAGTACAGAGACGCGATCAAAACAACTGTCAAATTTTTAATTTGAGTCAGTGTTTTTTTTTGTTAAATACGCTAGTCAAACTACAGTCTAAAATTAATACCCAACAAAATATACAGGGTGTTCCATTTAAAAAATGTAATATTTGGGGTGTCACTGTACAACTTTTATATAAACTTTTTTTCTGTATTATGAGTAACAAGGGAGTTATTTCACTTTCTCACACTAATGGCCCACCCTGTATAAAAAGTATATTTTAAGATCCTAAGTAAAGAAAATAGGTAGTTCTTCAGGACAACTGTTGACGGACTTTGTAAGTTTGAAAATATCTTTTATTTTCTACTCAACTATAAAGCAAATTTAATGATAGCTGTTTTACATTGACAATTTATTGATCAATTAATTGATGAAGTCGCTTCATCAAGAAATTGGACAAGTGTAATGCACCAAATCAGCTGTCAAATAACTTCATCAATTTATTCATCAAGTTCTTGACGAATTAGGAATTTCTTCGTGAAGTTCGGAAACACCAACCCAATATGTCAATAACGATACCGCTGTTGTATCACTACAATTATGAGTGGAAAGGCGACATTTTTGAAATTTATTTGCTTCTTTGATTCATTGATAGAACTGATTCATACGTCAAAAACTTGACAAAGTCCGTGGCAGTGTAAAACCACACTGTTTATCAATAAATTCGTCAATTAATTGATGAAGAACTTCGTCAATTTATTGATGAATAAATTGTCAATGTAAAACAGCTATGAGATAGGTATTTAACAAACTAAACCAAAATTAAATTAATTGCGGTACACATTATTAATAATAGAAGTGACCAATGTATTTTATTCGATATAACACAGCTACGTCGTTTCTAATGTTATAAGTTCATATATTTTGTATAAATTTATATTATATCTTCAAGGTGTTTATCAATTGGTGTTTAGTAGTTTTTGACAAGGACAAACTCCGATTGCGACCGAATGCCCTTCCAAAAACCAAACAATACGATTATTTATTAACTTGTTTTCGTGTCTGCAGCAAAAAGAAAAGCAAAGGAGAATACATTAATGTATTATACCTTAACCTTCGTTGATTACGAAAAATAAATATTTCGGGGAATAACAGAGTAACTATACCTGAAAACAAATCATTAGTGGCAAATGCGTTAAATGCTTATCTGGTAAAAAAGTGATTAAAACTAACAGAAAGTGTTTGCCAAAACATCAAAAAATTTAAATACAGAAATACATTTTTTTATTGTATAGTGATTATCCTTGTCGGTGCCAACGCTTGCTCATATAAAAGATTCTTCAATATTTTGTGGTAATTTCGTTATATTGTGCCTTAAATTGGATGTGAATTACAAAAAAATAATCAAATTGAATCACCATGTATTTATATGTTCAGATATTTTTAACATATTGGCAAATTTTCTAATGGATTTCCAGAACAACTTTTAATACATGTAATGCATTTCAAAATAAAAAAATTGTTCGGTTGTTGCATTTTTTGCGGTATCTCAAACGTACAGGAGTCTGGTATAGGAACGTTATTAGATATTACTGAACACTGTCCAATGTTAAATTTTTATACAGGGTGTTTCTTAATAACGTGCTAATATTTAAGGAGGTTATTCTTGGGTCCAGAAAAAAACTTCCTAAAAGTCTTAACTTTTGAACTACAGGGTGCTAAAATTTTCATGAAAAAACATTTTTTATGATAACTTTGGTATTTTTTTCAAATTTGGTACACGCCTTCTATTCATCGAGATGCATTTTCTGATGTACAAACAATTTTATTATTTTTGCTAGTGGCGTCTGTACAGGTTTTGTATTGAATATTTTTCTTTTTTCTTCAAAAAAATGTATTTTTATGTTCTCGACAAAAACAAAAAGGTTTTCGCTGTTATTTTTTAAGTTTTACTCTTCATTGAATTCTATAAATTATTTTATTTATTTTGGCATTTATTATTTTTGCTCGAAATCATATTTTTCTAAAGTTGCAGTATAGGCCAGAAAATATAGAGTTGGACGCGACTTTTTGTTTCGGCAAGCTGAATTTATCACTATAGATGCTAAATATTATGAACAATAACATATTAGTTTTCACAGTCATAAAAATGGGGGGAAGATTGTTTACAGGCTGGTTAATTGTATAATTTTTACGTAAATTCAGGTTTTTCGCTTATAACTTTTTCCGTTCACATCCACGAGAAAACAGTAAGGTACTTTTTTTTTCTTCTTCGAATGACGTACAAAACTAGCCCTCGAGCGTCAAAAAATATTGATTAGATCAAAAGTTATAAACAGAAGAAGTTTATTTATGACTTTTGAATTAAACATTTATAAACTGCGTTATTATTACCAGCACGTTTTGGCATCGCATCCTCTTATTCCTTATCACTGTCTAATAACTCACACGAAATCTGGAATCGGTAAGTTGAATAGTTTACAAGTTATGGCCCCATAAACAAATTAACTAGTTATTAGTCTGGATGATCTCGAGCATCTTCCACAATCGCACTGATTTTTTTCCTGGTAGATTTCATAATAATACATTTCAAATTTGCAAAATGGATTTTTTTTTATTTTTTAGCCTTAATTGCAAAATGACGCACCCGCGTGATATAGTTATATATTATTACATATTCGAACAGCTTATGAAAAGAGCTTTAAGTTAAAGAAAAAATCGTCAAGATTCGTTGAAAAACAACGGAGTTACAGACTGTCAAAGTTGACGGCCTATTGTTAAACAAATTAGGTTGGTAGCGGCAACAAACAAAATACTGTCATAATCGGCAACCCGAGTACTTTCCCAGATAAAAATATTTTATTTGTGGAAGTATGTTAAGTGCATAAGAAATATTGTTAAAAGTCAGAGGGTCGCTTGAGTTTTCGGCGAGCCGTGACGCGGCGGAAGGGTGGGGGAAGCGAGAGACAGCGAGTCCGAAGAAAATGACAATTATATTCAGTCCTACCGTTGAAAAAGCGGAATTAGCTTGAAAATAATATATTTAACAGTCTGTAAGTCCGTTGTTTTCAAACGAATCTTAAAGATTTTCGTATATCGTATATAAGAGTGTCGTATATTTCATTTTTCAACTAACACTAAAAAATAAACAAAATTTCCAGGTTGCAAATTTGAAATTTGAAAAAAAAAAAAATTATAAAATTTCAATGTATTATTATGAAATCTACCATGAAAAAAATCAGTGCGATTGTGGAAGAGCCTCGGAATAGTCCAGACTAATCATTAGTTAATTTGTTTATAATGCCATAACTTGTAAACTATTCAACTTGCCGAATCCAGATTTCGTGTGAGTTATTAGACAGTGATAAGGAATGAAAGGATGCGATGCCAAAACGTTCTAATAATAATAACGCAGTTTTTAATTGTTTAATTCAAGTCATAAATAAACTTCTTCTGTTTATAACTTTTGATCTAATCAATATTTTTTGACGCTCGAGGGCTAGTTTTGTAGGTCTTTTGAAGACGACTGTTTTCTGGTGGAAATGAACGGAAAAAAGTTATAAGCGAAAAACGTGAGTTTAAGTAAAAATTATACAATTAACCACCCTGTAAACAACCTTCCCCCAAACTAATATGTTATTGTACATAATATTTAGCATCTATAGTGATAAATTCAGCTTGCCGAAACAAAAAGTCGCGAAATAGTCATTTTCCAGCTCTTTTTCCTGACCTAGTAATGCTCGGTTTTCCTCTAATAGTTAAATGTTATAAAAAAATAAGAATATATTTCACACCCCTCCATGAATAAAACGCGATGCCTTTTCACCTTTTAATTAAAGTAATTATATAAAATTAATGGAAGCAAATATATATTAAGCATGACTAGCATTTGTGGAGAAATATCATTAGCATATCGCAGATTCTGCGGCATACCAAGTTCTTTATACCCATTTTTTAGCGTCAAACAAGGACGTAAAATGCCTATGTATTTCATTTACAAATAGGCAGATAATTACTTTAACTCAAAGTAGTACCTGAAAATAACAAGGATGTTGTTACATAAAAAAATGGCGAAGATGATCATTAAGGAAATGATCTTTAAGGAATCGATGAACTTTGGTTTTATTAATTTTATTCTTTTTAGCTTTACTTCTAGTCGAAGCAAGATATCAAAAAAAGTAAAGAGACTAAAAAGTTATATTTGTTATCAAATTACGTCAGAAGACGTCTACCGTTTTTATAAACAAACGTACCAAATTTAAAAAAAATCGGAATTAGGGTTCTCCAGATATTAGTAAAAACCTTGTATTTCCTCTAAATTTCAACACCCTGTATCTCTGAAACGAAGTATTTTCGGACATAGGTTTATAGGAACTTTCTGTCTTATTTTTGGTCATGGAAACTCCTCCTGATTTTTTTCGCAATATTAATGGGATCATATGTTGTCCAGTTTTTAGTTTCTCTTTTTTTCACTATTTATTATAACGAGCGTTCAAATAAAAACGTGGTCGAAGTTGGCTCTGACACATTGGACGTAGGGAGTAGCTTATAGCGACCAACTTAACCTCATTTCTCAACGAGCTGTATAGCAGCTGTCAGTTTCAATAACGTTAATGACTATATAACTTTATTTTAAAGAATAATCGTGATAACAATAACAAACAATTAAAGGAGCTGCGGAAAGTGTCCCCCTCCTTGTTATAACAATAAATTAAAGCAGCTGCTGAAAGTGTCCCCCTCCTTGTTCCAAGCACTTTTCACACCTGTTCCTCAAAGAATTAAAGACATTTTCTAAGATGCTCGGGGTATTGTTAATTTCACGAATCTTGTCTATAAGTCGAGCCTGCAGATGGTTTAAATCAGGAATAGGCAGTTCAAAAATAGTGTTTTTAAGGTAAGGCCACAAAAAGAAATCACACGGCGTAATATCACATGACCTCGGTGGAAATTCATGTTCAGCATTGAGACTTATTAGTCGATTTTGGAAAACTTCCCTCAACATATTCATCGTCTCGCCTGCCGTATGTGCCCTTGCGCCATCTTGTTGAAAGTAAAAGTTTGTAATTTCGTTTTCTTCCAGCTGGTTAACAAAAGGAGCGATAATTTCTTCTCTATACCTTTGCGCAGTAAGAGTACCATTAAAAAAAATAGGTCCATAAATCCTCCTTCGATTGAGAGCACACCAAACTCCAATTTTTTGAGCGTGTAGAGGGCCCTCGACAAAAAAGTTATCTGGTTTTTCAGAAGACCACATTCTCATATTCTGTGAGTTTACGTAACCACTTAAATGAAACCAGGCTTCATCAGAAAAAAAGGTGATATTATGAAGTTCACCGTAGTTGTTTAAAAACCATTCACAAAATACAGCCCGTCGCGGAAAATCAACTTCATGAAGTTCTTGCTGACAAGTTAAACGATAGGAGAACAAACGCAAATCTTTTTTTAACACTGTGTGGCAGGTACCGACTGATACTCCCACCATTTGTGATAAAACACGTACAGAAGTTCTTGGCGCATTTTCCATTATTTGTTGGACATTTTCTTTTAATTCTTCAGTCCGCTTTTTAGGTCGGCCGCTTCCTTCTTTTCTTGTTACACTGCCCGTTTCACGAAAAACATTAACACAACGCTGAACTGCACTTTGAAAAATTTTGTACTCAACAACGCCGGGAAATTGATTTTGAAATTCTATGAAACATTCCTCAATAGAATACTTCCATATTCCATCAATCTTGCGTCCATTTCTAAAGTAGGACTCTATGATAAACACTTTTTGTTCTTGAGAAAACACCATTTTAAACGCTTTTTAAAACGAAAATATTCAAATTGATATCGGCGATATAGCGCTTTGACAGATGACGTTTAAGTTCATTTGCTATACGCTACGCCCTATGTCCAAATTCAGATCCAACTTGACCACGTTTTTATTTGAACGCTCGTTATAAAAATGATAAGTAATAATACAATTAGGATAGAAAATGATGGTAAGTATCATGCTAAAAACATAAGGTATTTCGAGGTATTTAATGGTATTTAGAGGCATTTTCTGGTACTTCTGGCATTTCGGTGGCATTTAGGGCATTTCGTAATTTTTTTGTCGTATCGAGGCAATTTGAGGAATTTTGGAGGCATTTTATATTGGTGCATTTTTCTCGGGGAATGCATTTTGGTGTACAAAATCTGGACAGCGAAACACCCCACGGTGAATGTTAAGTGACACACCTCGTACATAAATTTTGTTGGTACTTGAGCGTATATGTGTATAAAAACAGTTTTAAAAAATAGAAAAACAACTTGTATGTCTGGCTAAATGTCTGTGCCCGCCTACCTGACTGCTTAATGAATATTTGTTAATTGTTCATTTTGACAATTGACCCATAAATCGACACTACGAGTTGTAAACAAAATTTAAATTTTTAACCATTCGCCACAATTCAGGCGGCGCGGGATCCGAAATATTCCGCTGTGAATTTTTAATATTTCGGTACAAGAAAATTGACATAATCGCAGATAATGAACTGAGGAAGCCTTGTAATTTCTAATTTATTTTAACAAAGTGCACAATTACTATGTATTTAAAGCCTTCCTATTTATCTATAACTTAATGGCAATTATCGATATTAAATGTCAAATAAGAAAATGGTATAATTAGTATTTATAATATAGTTCGCGATAGTTACCCGTAATTAACAACTACCTTCAATTATTTATATATAAAGTTTAACATTTACCTGCTTGATCAGAGTATATTAGAGTGCCGCATTGTCAGATCGACTAAATCTATAGTAAAAAACTAGAAAAAGCATGAATAAAAACATTATGTACTAAATTTTCTTTATTTAGCTCAATTAATGCACAACAGATTACAAGCTTTATGGTTTCGCAATAACAAATTTTAACCTAACCTTCAAAAACTTCTAACAATAAGAGAAAAAGAAATAGAACATCTGCTAGAAACGTCATAAAACAAATATGCAAGTAAACAAAGGTATAATTAGACTAACATATCCTCACACTGTCAAAAACTTATCTGTAGCAAATTTCATTTGATTACATTGTCTTTTGGGAAAGCTATGAACAAAATTAGATTTTTTAAAAATCATTATATGAAAACACTTTTTCAAAGCACCCTGCATAGATAATAAACATTTTTCTGCAAGCTGTGAAATAGAAAAAAGCACGACCCCAAAAAGTGCCAATAGACTTACCAAAATCTGCAAATGTAATAAAATATGTGCACTCAATCCTTCAAGAACGTTAAATTAAAATTGCTGTAGGCTAAGAATTGACAAATACGCGTGTAAATAACGGAAACTTTACGAGTTGATTTAGTTCGCAACCAGACTAGCATCGGTCTGGACTTATAGAAAGTTTATCCATCCGCTAGAAAGTCCTAGAAAATGGATTATATTAAAGCTCTACTGGTTCTGAGAAAACTTAACTGTTGAATTTACTTTACCCGACTTATCGGAATGAGATGAAAATGTAAAATGAAGTTGTCAAATTATCTTGCCCTGATTGATAAAAAAAATCACTGATCTTTTGAAAATGTCCTTTAGGATTTATTCAAAAGTGTAGTAAGAATGATGTAGCACAACGTATTTTTAAAATAGTAGTCAAAGTCAATATTTCAATATATTTACATTTTGTAATAAAGTAATTTCACAACTTTTCTATACATATACAGGGTGCCTCACCACGAACTCCATCTATGGATATCTGGGAAACCGGAAACTATACAAGTCGATACCAAATTTCTTATTTTAAATGGAACCCCCTGTATATTATTGCAATTTTGGCAAGACCAATTATTTTTATCGGATTTGACATGAAAATTTTCCAGCTTTTATACAAGGTGGTCAAAAAAAAAGATGGAATATGCAGTTCAGAAAATGTGACAAACTCGAAATTTTTAAATGGAAACCCCCCATTTTTTTAATATATTCGTATTCCGCACTAAAATTGAGTGTAACTTTATAAAAGTTTTTCTATACCTAAACCCAGTCGTTTTCATTTTATTTACGAATAAACATTTCCCTTTTCCTAAAATGGTGTTTTTATCTGTTTCGCACATTTTAGGTTGGCCGTGCCACTTGTCTCGAAAATTTCACATCATAAATCTATGTGGCTTCGAGTCACTCCAATATTGGGAATCACGTCTATTGAAAAGTCCATTTTTGGTGAATTTCGCCTCATCAGTCCAAATTATATATGTATTATACAAAAATTTTCTTGATTTATTTTCTTGAAACCGTACCAAAATAAATTCACAAAAGCAAATTCTTTTTATAAAAATCTGTATATTTTAGTTACTGAACTACAGAATATAAATATGGCTTAATTTGGTGCTTTGAAAGTATTCTCTGTATTTAACTCTTATTTTCTTAAAGACAATGTGGGACAATTGGTTAATTTTTGTGTCCCTAAATTTTAGAAATTCTCTATCTTTTTCACCGTTTTTTTATTTTCATATCAAATCCGATAAATTACGTCTTCCTCTACAAAATGTCCAATTCTCACAAAAAAAATAAACCTGTGTTTTTGCCTAGAAATCAAAATATCTCGGAAACGGTTAATCCTAAGTATATAGTGTTCTATATGTTTTCAACTTAAAAATAAATGCTCTTTCCAAACATGCAATAATATACAGGGGATTCCATTTAAAATAAGAAAGTTGGTATCGACTTCTGATATAACTGGTACGATGAATGAAAAAAATCCTTCTAGCGGTTTCCCATATATCCATCGAAAGAGTTCGTGGTGGGACACCTTGTATAACTCGCTTGTTACTGGATGAACAAAACAAATTGGTAATTGGTAATTATTTGTTTTAATTATGGAGGTTTCCATTTTTTTTTGTTGATAAATATAAATGAATGAGCGTCATTTTTACACATGTATATACAATATAGGTAACTACTAATTAAATTCGCGCGAATAAAGAGATTTCCTAAAATTGCATGTTGTTTTGTTATTACTAGGTGTGAGCGGCAATTTTCCAAGTACTGTGGAATCGTAATTATAACGCATTGTTTAATTAAAACCCGTATGATAAATTTCAGAATACGTATAACTGATGTTTGCCGTGTTTTGCAAAATTCAGAACAAGAGTTGATTATTTGTTCCAGATATTTCAATTCCCTTTGTGCACAGACCTTAATTTCGTAGAGAATAATGAAATAAAAAAAATGGATTGCTCTCTGAGAAAAGAAAGTTTTTGATGCGCTCCAGCAGCAGTCAACATTAATTTACTAAAAACAAAATATGTATTAATTTTTTTTATAATTATGTCTTTTTTTATATTCATATTCTGTAATGCTTTTATTTTTTGTCAGAATATAGTGGAGTAGACAATACGTATCAAATTAAGGTTTCTTATAGGTGTAATATTTTTATAAATTTCCTGTGAAAGATGTACCACCATAAATGTCCAATTGTTGCATTAAAAAGTTTTGAGAAATTGATTTTATTATGAATGCATTATCAAAAGATAACAATAATCTTAACTGAAATAAATCATTTTGAAACCATATTCTTGATATTCAATTGCCATAAAAATCAAGCTCCAGACAAAAATGTGATACACAGGGTGTTTTAGTATAACGTATTCTAGGAGCAATAGAACATTAAAAAAATATAAAAAATCGTGTGAACTGCGGACCCATCCTCTTTTACTTTCAAAACACAGAGCGTTGACATTATATTTTTAAAATCAATTTTACACGTAATGAAATTCATAATGCTTCAACGGGATCCTGAAGACAGGAACATTTTAGAATAAAACATTTTCGAGGTTAGGCTTTTGGGTTTATTCGTCAAATTTTGTCATGCTTTTTTTAATTCTACAATAAAAATGCGAAAATTCAAGGTGAGTCCGTTTGGTACTTCTCATTAATTATTATTTTTTTGTTCTGATAAATATTTTTGCAGACTACAAAAAAATATGTTGAAGCAAGACCCCTCGTTTACACGAGCTTTCATGATCCGATTGACGCCATGGATTGTCCTCACAAATCTTCTACTTGTTGCCTTTCTACAAAATTGTAATGTGTTTTAGTTCTGTTAACTATTTCTTTTGCACTCTTTTCTATTTCTTAATCTCCCTCCAATTCATAATTTGCATCTCTGGATGTCTTTCATTACCTGGTCTTGTCATCTAATTTTTGGCATTCCCCTTGATCTGCTTTCCGTAGGTCTCCAATCTAGTATTTTTCGGATAAGCTCATCATGTTCTTTCCTTTGTACGTGTCCAAACCATCTCAGTTTTTGCGTTTTAACGTTTCTCGTAGTCTTCTCCAGTCATTAAGTATCTTGTTTCATGATTTACAAGTTCTCCTTGGACTTTCTTTGATCTCAAAGATGTTTCTTTCCAATATTTTCAGTTCTTCCTCATTCTTGTTTACTAGACACATTGTTTCAGCTGCGTATGCTATTTCTGGTCTGATTGATGCCTGAGATTTATGTCTTCAAACAGTCTCTGAAATTCCCAATAAATTATATTTTCTGCTTTGTTTTTTTAATTTATTTTTATGCTCTTGTTATTTTTTTAGATTGCTGTTACACTTAAATATTTCTCCTATTTTTAAATTTTCGCCGCTATCTCGCTTTCTTGAGCTTATCGCGCATTTTGTTTTATCTTAATTGTTTTTTCAGTCTAAATCAACTTCTCTCGTTAAAACCAGTATTGCTGTTTCCAGACTTCATTTATCTTACCATAAGTGCCAGGTCATCTGCATATCCTATGCGTCGAGCCTTGTGTAATAGTGCTTTTAAGCCCTGAATTCTTAATAGCTCCCTCCAAACAATGTTGGAGGATGTTGTCGACAGGCTGTCCCCTTGTCTGACGCCTTGCCTACTTTTTTATTGATATTTACCGTGTCTCTATCTCTTGAGCTAACTGTCTCTTTAGAATTCTCCATTATGATCTTTTTAAATCTAGTGAGTTTCGTTGTTATACAGGGTGACTCACAAATGGTGGCCAAAAATGAAACCTCGTATTCTTTGCTGAATTTTAAGGGGAGTCTTTCCTATAAAGTTTTTATCTTCTTCGTTAAAAAGATACAGCGTGTTAAACTTCAAAAACTATTTTTAATCATTTTAAATAATTTAAAAACTAGTAAGAGAAATAATTTCAAATTGGGCAAAATTGTCCAAAATCTGAGAGCTTTTCCTAAAATTTACATTCTCAAGTGGCGGAGATACAGGATATCAGTGGCATATTTTTCTAAATAGAATAGTACGCCACTGCTTTACGGTAACAACCTTGATATTTTCGGATTCTTTTTTCAATTTTCTACAAATTACCACTCTCTTATGTTTTTCGAAAACAGCCTGATTTTGGAGTAAAACTTAAAAAAACGAACCGATTTTTGGTCACCATTTGTGAATCATATATGTGGCTTTTGCGACTTGATCTATATTTGTGCTTACGAAAGTTTGCTGAAAATAAAGATAAACTACAGTATTATGTCTTATTCATAATATTTTTCAATGATTTCTGTGTGTATTGCGCAAATTGTCAAACCAATCTAGCAATCTAGTTTCCAAGCGAGGCACCAACTTTGTCTTTTTACATTAATATTTTTTTTTAACATTTCTGTATACTGTACTGTAACATAAAGTAAATTGACCATAATGTTACATATTTGCAGTAACAGTAACATATTTTCAGATATTTGCTTAGTTTTCTTTTTAGAACACCAGTTTTTTAAAAGAATAAGTTGCAATATTGCACTTTCGATATTTTAGGAGGCAAATATTCTTCGTACTTTGAAAAATCCATATTAGTTTTCATCTTACTGACAGTACCGCGTGAGTCGTATACACTTTAACACAATTTTTTTCTTAATATTCTCAGAACGTGGCAGGAACCAAAAATATGGCGACCATACCAATACTTTGTCTTATTTCTATGATTACTTAGTTAAATTAATTTGTGGTGGATGTCAAAATTTTTACTCCCATATTCGTCAATTTTAACAATATTTCGAGGCAATTTTCGATAAAATATTGTTCGATACATGCGATGCGTTTTTTATTCAGATATTAGCAAAATTTATAACGAATTCTACTTTAGCACACACTATTTTGAAAACAAAAAGTGATATATCCATTGTAAATGTTGAAACACAAACATTCGGTCTATTAATAATTTATTTATATGCTCAGGTCAACTTAAATTATAAAGGCTTACCTTTCACAGTGCTTTTAAAATGAACCAGAGCTTATTTCTAGGAAATATTCACTTGATCATTAAAAATATTTCTACATGAAACCAAATACATGTATGAATTCATATAAATGGACATCTGAAACTATCCTTCCTTACGACATAAATAATAAAAACCACAGCTTTGGCAAACGCTAAGTTAATATTCATTGCACCGCATTTAATATTCCGGAATGTAAAATTAATGAAGGCATATTTTCCGTTAATCCTATGGCTTAGCCCACGCAGGAGATTTATGTTTTCCTACTAAACATATTCTGCCGTTCCAGCATTCCACTATTTGCTGTTTAAAGTACGAGGACTTAAAATTAAAGAACGACGGAAAAACCTATTGTTGTTTGTCTGGAAATATAAAATTGCAAGGTGCAACAAATAAATTTTTCATGGAAGGAATTTTCCTATTCACTGGAAAAATACCTTCAATACACTGATCCTTTCCTTTCAAAACCTCGTAATTCACTTGAAGTTACTTTTACAAGGACAAGAGACAACTGTTTCTTATAAATTGAGTGCTGTTCCTGGTTTAAATTATGTTTTAATGCATGCGTACGACATCTGTTCAGAAAATAAACGAACTTTATTTTCTTTCTTTATTATTAATTTGTCTTTATTATTAATTTTATACTTGTTGTATACTTGTTTATTATTGTTCCTTCAAAGTGCTCCCCTCTCCTATTCACACACTTTTCCTATCGGTGTTTCAATTTTGCTAAACAGTACTAGATACCTTCACTTCAAGTGGCCTTTAAAATCTGTGAAAAATTGATATCAACAGTCCAAGAACATGTGGTTACATATGAGGTTACACTGAAAGAAATGGCCTTATTAAACTGTTTATCTAGAACAATGTGTATAGCGCATATTAAAACTTTTATAACCAATATACAACTTTTATTAAAAAAAAGCAATCATCTCCATACTCATTATTCAATCAGTTTAACTGGAAGGTGCTTAATACACCTTATGCATCTATGAAATAAAGGTTATAATGAATTACTTATACATTATTAGGTGTTATAGACTTTATATTCCAGTTGTATAGTAGGGAAGATTTGTTGTATAAAGACCAGTATCCGAATTTGTATATAACAATTGTATTAACAGAATTATTCGTTCTTATACTGAATATGTTTCCGTTTTTAACGTGTAAAACGCATCTTATAATGGTTAAGTGATCGTCACCTCTCGGTGCATAATCGGTTATGATCGTTGTTAAGTTATATTCATAGTCTTGTAATAATAATCATATGTCAGACCCGAGAGCGAAGTGCGCCGACTCAATAAGAAACCTGGCTATTCCAGCCGCTGATTTAGGGTTCGCCGCACGAGCTCATCCCTTCTAAGATTTCAGTAGCATGCTATGCATGAAGCAGAACGGTACTCAACTATCTTATACAGTCCACTTTTATTGTCCATACATGTTCAATCATTGTCAAAATAAACACACAAAACCACAACGTCTTTATTATCTTTACTCAAGAAGAGAAAATACAACAATCGTAAAATTTCCGACAGTCCGCTGTGCATCGACTTACACACGTCTAGTTTGATGAAAATGGACAGTATATGCACATGTTTTGTGGGATACATGATCATATCGCGTTGTGTGAAATGGAAAATTATTATGTAAGTATCTAACTGTTTTATGGCTTGTAATTGTTTTGTTTTTTCAAATGTAAATCTTGTCTAAATCTTAAAAATTATTATTTTGTAGGTCCTATTAGAAA
This sequence comes from Anoplophora glabripennis, assembly GCF_000390285.2. Classification (NCBI taxonomy): domain Eukaryota; kingdom Metazoa; phylum Arthropoda; class Insecta; order Coleoptera; family Cerambycidae; genus Anoplophora; species Anoplophora glabripennis. Next base: position 1,242,662 of record NW_019416897.1, on the reverse strand, counting down.
TCGCTGATGTTAAGTTTTACATAAGATGGAGGAACAGAAGGTTAACGGTGACAAAGAAGAGCATGGGTATAAAGTCAATCAACCAGAGGAAATAAAATTATATGGAAAGAAGCTCAACCTTTCTGGGGATGCTTCATTCTTAAGGTGGAAGAGTTATAGTGCAAATTCTCATGTAATACAAGAAAATACGGGTGCATCGTTGCTAAGAAAATAAACTGGACAGTTTTGGGAGCGATTTGTCATCATTTTTAATGCTTAAAAGTATGTTTTATGTATGTTTACATTAGAACCTTAGCTTGTAATTACAGTTATCCAATAAAATTTCTGAAAACTTAATGACATATGTTTTTAACTCATACAGAGTATACAACAGTTTAATACATTTATTATTATAAAACTTATAACCAGTACTAGATGTTCTAATAACGATATGGAACACTTTAATAACAGTTATTGCTATTATTTCGTAAAGGGTATAAAAAACGTTGTATACTAGTTATACAATAATTTAATAAAGAATAAGGTTTATAGTCACTATACAACTGTGCTAGCAATACGCGTTTTATATCCAATATTCACCTGTTTAACTGTCACATATAGTATACAATGGTCTTATAATGGTATATAGAATTCTAATAAAGAATAAAACGCATTTCTTTCAGTGTATGCGCATCGCGCAAGGCAGTGCTGCAAACTGAAATGACACTTGCAACAAAAATGTAGGAAATTCGTTCCCATGAATTTTGCAATAAATTAAGGAAAAAGTAATAATAACTTATGCGTTCTTTTACCAAAATTGAACTCTTATTTAAATGTCGGCAGTGATTTTTTGAAATGTTCAATATTAATAAATGATTATATTTTTTGTCATGTAGTTAGAATATCATTTTGATTTTGGTTGTAGTAATTGTTATTTCTTTCTCCTTCACTTGAAGAAAAAATAATTTAAGAAAAAAATCGCACTCACTTTGGTACTGGGATTTTTATCTCTTAAAATATATTCTTTCTTTGAATCTGTAACACAGGCATGTCGACAAATAACTGCCTCGGACAATACTTAATATTTATTTATGTACCAAAAGCTCCAAATGTCAATTTAATATATTTTTTTAAGTATGTATATACTCAACCTTTTTCAGGCGTTCCATAATTCCTTTGTGTTCCAAAGGAGTTTGATTGTCAATATTTACTTGGCAAACAATCTAAAAAGGTCGAATGTAAGAAAAGTTCGAAAAAAATGATATACAAATAAAAATAAAAAGTACGTATTCTTGAATATAGTCCAATTAAATGGGCCTCTAAGTCGCAATTTGGACAACTTCAACCCCCGCTCAGGGGTGAAAAAAGATAAAATAAAGGGGTTTTTCAACTTAAAAGGGGTGAGAGCTAGAAAAAAGTTTCTTATAAAAATTGTAGAGCATAAAATTCTACATAAAATTGGTCTATTGACTTTTTCTTGTACTATTCAAATTAACCGAGTTAGGGAGACTAGATAAAGGCCCATTTAATTGGTCACATTTCGCTCACATTTTTTTTATAAAACGTTTAAAACTATTTGTAACATTTTTTATTTATATACATAGTTTTTTCGAAAATTTATAACTTTAGGCGTCTAAATCTAATCAAGTTTAAAATGATCCATAAAATTTCCATTAACTCAAAAGCACTTTATGTACATTATGTAAATCTATGTCAAAGACTTTTATTATATAAAAGTTGAAATAATCAGATATTTTGAAATCGTTTTCATCTATAAAACTACTACTACTTTTTCTATAATAATTACCGATATTGGCAGTAAAAATGTTTGAGCTTTCCAAGTTGAAATAAAGCCAATAAAACGAGATTATACAAACTTAGAAAATTAATTTAAACGACTATTTCCTGAAACCCATTTACAGAATCATTACGTAGACGTTGGAAACATTTCAGAAGTTAGTTCTACTGGTAGATAGTAGTTTAATGTTCGGGCACATGCTGAGTATCCTGTTTCCAATACTGATATGGAAATTGAAGTAAGTTTGGCTCCAATATCTTGAAATTTATGGTCCCTTACTTTTGGAGAGCCCTATTTGAAAATAATGGAGGTTCTTTCCTTAAACTTTCGGAAAGCTCAAGCCTAAGTTATGATTTTCCATACCAGCAACAACGTACAAGATAAAAATAAGTCTCATACTCATATAACTTTATAAAAGTTTTAAAGTTTCTTTAGAGGCATGCAATATATTTTTTTACACTAAATATCAAGATAGGCTTATCAGACAAGTTCACAGGTAACAAGACCATCAAGAAGTGAATATGTTAATATTGTTTAGTTTCTGTCCTATTTTTATATTTCTAAAAAAGATGATCCTAAAATGCCTCCTAAAATACCAAAAAAAGATAATAAAATCTCAAACTGATATTAGGAATTTTTTATTGGAACATTGACTTAAAGAAAGGGATTTAGCATCAATTAAAATTTTGTGGAATTAAAAAGTCAATAAAACATTTCCTCTGTGAAATTTTATTAGCAATTAAATCAAATATTTTAATGAAGAAGTAAAAAATTTCACAGCGTACTTTTCAGAACATAATTCGCAGGATATTTTTATTGTCTTGACGTTATTTTTAAATCAAATTCTAAATATAGAATAATTAGATGATTTTAATCTACCTCTGTTAATAAAATAAATAAAGGGACCTTTTCCAATTTCTTAATTTTTTCAACATAATTCGCGTAATTACTTATTTTATTAATTCCTACCAACATATTTAACAACAAGGAGTAGAATAATATTATCTTATCTCGTGTTGAAAAACTGGCACCAAAAAAGTTGGTTTCCAAATAAGCTCAATTTTAATGTTTAAATATTTTTTCTATGTATTTTCCACGTTTATATTTGCGATTGTTTAATTGTAAGATTTACTCCTGTTCGTTTTAAATTCGCAGTAACAATAATACAGTATGCCCTGTAACACTATCTACAGAAATTTCTATCAGGTTGTGTTGACATGATTTTCTAATTTCCCCCTAAACTCTAAAGTCACTGCGTAGGTATCTAAACAACTACGTAATACTATTCTCCGCAAAGATCATCACTAAGACGGAACAGCCACAACCACAACGAAGTTTCAAACAACGTTTCTTATTCATAAACTTATCTTGGCTTGGCTGAAAGGTTAACGATGTGGCTTTGCCGAAAGTTATGTTAACCTTTGTCAATTTTTAATGCAGAAATGAATCCAACGCCGTTGTAGATCACCAAACTTCGTTAGATGGGGACGACTAATCTTTCAAAATCAAATAAGTTTGCACAGTAATAATAAATCACTATTCTAGGGAATTAACAGTGAGTGTAACATTTGACAAGTTAATTAACACCCTGTATAAACGTTTTTGATTATTTTCACTTCAGTAATGTCCATTTAATGTTATACAGGGTGGCCGAATGAAAACGAAACAAAGCCATTTTCAGGAACTGCGTCAATATTGTAGAAAAACGCTCGGACCCGTCGATTTTAGATTAAAGGGGGACATTCTTTGCTGGTATTTTTGACTCCGCTACTTTCACCCCCAAGCAAGGGGGTGAAATATTTAAATGGCATTGGGGGTTGAGTAATATTTCTTTTGAAAGCACTTACAATTCTCTTTACAACAGACTTTATATTTTGTAATTCCGCTCAATACTTATTAAGAATTTTGATTTTAAAGTTGAAACTTATGTACAAACAATTAGTAACGGTAAAAATGTCAGTCATTCGAGTTAAGTAGGTACGCCAATGGTATAAATTTAGTATTTCTTGCGTTACATTAGTTTTTGGCGATTTGTTATCACTTTCGTAAGAAAAACACAATTGTAAAAAACAGAAATGAATGACACACACAATGAACATAAAATTAGTGGATTCCAAATTATTTTCTAGTATTATTTGGAAACGTTGGTTGGTAGTTTATTTAATTGTGATTTTGAAAATTAAACACTATGGTTTATTTCATTGCGGAAAGGGTAAATATTATTTCGCTTTACTTTATGAACAATAAATGTGCGAATAGAACAGCCCAGCTATTTAAACATCAAGATCGACATGTCACGAGAAAATATGTTCTAGAGTTAGTAAAAAAATTTCAAGAGACATGGAACGTAGCCAATAAAAAACGAGAAATTGAAAAACCTATAGTTAATGAAGAAGCTAGTGAAGTTGCAGTTTTGGGGCAAGTTCAACTTGATGCTACATTAAGTACGAGGCAGCTGGCATCTGTGTCTGGGATCAATCGAACTACCATACAAACCATTTTGAAGAAGAATAAATTCCATCCATACAAAATACATTTAGTCCAGGAACTTCATGAGGATGATTATGACCACCGTTTGCAATTTTGCGAAATAATAAGTGAGCGAGCAGAGAACGATCCACAGTTCCTTTTTAACATCTGTTTTTCTGATGAATGCAGTTTTTTCTTGAACGGGACGGTAAATCGTCACAATTGCCGCTATTGGTCCGAATCAAACCCAAGAGTTTTTCACGAGGTGACAGGCTGGTGGGTACTTTTTTTTACCTGGTAATTTGACTGGCCAATTGTATTTGCAATTACTGGAAGACGCTATTGACCCTGCCTTGACTGATATTATTGAAAATGTTCCAGAGTATGATGATCATTTGATTTTTCAACAGGACGGTGCTCCTCCGCATTATGCGTTAATTGTCCGTCAGTATTTGGACCAACGTTTTCTACGGAATTGGATTGGGATAAGAGGCAGCATTGAGTGGCCTCCACGATCACCGGATTTATTGCCCTTTGATTTATTTTTCGTGGGGATACCTAAAAAGTAAAATCTATAAAACACAGCCAGCGTCTCTGGAAGATTTGCGTCAAAGAATCGTCGACGAATGCCGTCGAATCACTCCGGAAATTCTTCGGATTGTGCGCGAACGTTTCGAACAAAATCTTTATTCTTGTATGGAAGCGGGCGGTCGTCAGTTTGAACATTCAATCAACTAAGTAGTAAGTAAGCAACTAAACATAATTCAAATTTTAAAATGTAAATTTTTTTCAAAATGGAATTATAAAATTTAAAGTCTGTTGTAAAGAGAACTGTAAAAGCTTTCAAAATAAATATTACTTGGTGGTGAAAGTGGCGGAGTCAAAAATGTCAGCAAATAATGTCCCCCTTTAATCTAAACTCGACGGGTCTGAGCGTTTCTCTACAATCTTGACGCAGTTCCTGAAAATGGCTCTGTTTCGTTTTCATTTGGCCACCCTGTATATTGTGCCCTGTATAGGGATATGTTCTTCTTTATATGCCTGCCGGCACAGAATGATCTACTAACCTGTATGTACTTTGAAAGCATGAACGTTATGAAGATAAATGTTTAAGTCGAATAATAAGGAAATGTGGATGTGTAACTGTGAGCCCCTGATGAACTTCCGTATGCTATAAAGATATATTTCTATATAATATCCATATATGCGTAGTAAAATTGTCATTAAAGTCTCTTTCAGTATATCTCCACTACAATATAGTGCCATTTTTATTACCTCCGTTATGCTTTCCTTCACTTCTTATTAATTTTTGGCCCGCTAGTGAAGCTTCTAACGTTCAAACGGAACCCTAAAGTATTTTCATAATCTGAAATTTTATTCAAAACACGGAACGCCTCTCAATTAGAAAATTCTCCTTAAACTGCTGGAAAATGTTCCAAGAGAAATAAAACACCGATATTTTTTATTAAATCTATTCTTCTCAATTCAACATTAGTTTATATGCATCCCAGGCTGCTAAAAGCACGAAATAAATTGATGTTTTTGATTTTCAACTAACCCGGAAAACAACAGAACTGCAATCCGGTAATAAAAGCCTGATTTCTTCAGTTATTTGATGGGATTTATACAATGACGTTCAAAGGGTTTCCCCTTAGATAATACCTATTCAAACACTTTAATTCGGAAAAAGCACAGCACGTGCTTACAGCTTACTCAATTCATCACTTTCGTTAATGAAAAAGCGAATAAATCGCATTTAAAAGAGGGTCATGGATCACCTTCATGGGTTGAATAGATCAATCTGACTGTTTTGTTTTATACGGGGTAGTACGGAATGATTGATTTACCCAATTTATTTAGAGGAAGGGAATAAACAAAAAGTTCCATAAGCCACTCGATAACACCCAATAAAGAAAACATAAATGTGTACCAATAAATCATAAAATCCGGATCGGAGAACGAGCGACAAATGGCGCATAGTAAATTAAAAAAGATATGCTTAACGAAAAGTTGGGAATGAAAAATACTATTAAAAGAGAAGTAATTGAATGACAAGAGTGTCCTAATTCAAATCTGTCACACCGTTCTACTTATCATCATATCCGACGTGCTGTTATCGGGTGTCCCCAAAACGAAGATTTGAATTTTGCGCCATTTATGGGGTAAAAAGTGTTGCCAACGAAAAAAGGACAGTGTGACAGCTGACAGGTTATTAAAAATGGAGCGTTCATACAAAATATGCACGGAATGGTGATTTCACCTCGACTGAAGAGATTAATGGAAAAATTCAGGGAGACTGGAGCAATTACTGATCTTAAACACTCTAGCTCTTAAACACATCGAATCAGTTCGTGAGAGTGTTGCTGAGAGTTCAGTAACATCAATTCATGAAGTTAAAATATATAATTCAGTAAAATCTACTAAAAGACAGATATTAAATAAACTAACATTACTTAGAGGACAATAAATATATTTAAATTATTTTGTAGTTTTATTTAATATGAACAAGAAATTAAAATACCGGGTGATTCAGTGTGATATTCGCGGCCTCGTATCTCTTTTATTTTATCAAATAGCTATAACAAACCCTATATATTTTTAAATCGCCGCTCTAACTCTATCAAATGATACTGTTAGATCGTCTCCATGGTAACAAGATTTTTTTTCTACATTCAGCTATATAAGGAAGTCTATAGTTTCATTAGAAATATTGCTAGAAAAACAGCAAAAAAGATGTACCCTACTTTCAGTAGCTTTATTCTGAAAAATGATAGCTAGCTGCGGAAACAACTGAATTTTGACGTTTCTAAATAACGGTTTTTAAAAAAATTTGATATTTTGTACCTACCTATTCTATTTATAGCTAATTATTATTACTATAACATGAATACTTATAGTAACCAAGAAAAACTAGATATGATTTTAATTTATGGAGACTGCTAAAAGAACGCTAAAGCTGCTAGGCATTTATACCAACATCGTTTTCTGCCGAGAAAACTTCCATAAGATAAAATTTTCGGAAAGTTAGCCAGGAATTTGGCAGCAGATGGTTTTCAAAAGAAAAGAAGAGTTTTAAACCCAGAAGGGTAAGAGATGAGGATCATTCGATGAAGATGTTAAATGGCCTGCTATAGATCTCCTGATCTCATTCCTATAGATTTCTTTCTTTGGCCTTACCTAAAAGAAAAAGTTTACTCTTCGCCTTTAAATGATATTGACGACCTTAAAAACAGAATAAGAGTAGAATGTCGGAGATTAAACGAAGAAACACTAGAATGTGTTTGTAGAGAAGAAGTGATAAACAGAGCTATTCTGTGTTTGTAAGCAAATGGAGGTCATTTTAAACATTTGAAACAAGTATTGTTTTAAATTGTTATCTTATTATCGTATTAAAAATAAAATATGTTACTTTAAAAGACATAGTAACTTGTTCTCGCGGCTGGCTATCATTTTTTACGAAAAGTAGGGTGCATCTTTTTTGATGTTTTTCTAGCAATATTTCTAATAAAACTATAGACTTCCTTACATAGTTGAACGCAGAAAAAAGATATCTTCCAGAATTGATAACAAAAAATATATAGTGTGCCATTTGAACAAAAACAGTTGACTATAGCAATTTTGACATATGTTACCACGGAAACGATCTAATAATGTCATTTGATAGATTTTGAGCGGCGATTTAAAAATATATAGGTTTTGTTATAGCTATTTCTTAAAATAAAAGAGATACAGGGCCGCGAATACCAAACTGAATGAACCGGTATATATTTTTTTAAATGAATTCCAAACTTGAAAAATTAATATTTGTCAAAAGTGTAAAAATATTAATCCGGATCTGTTCAAAGTATGCGCGGTCAGATTATCTCGCATTATCTCTGCTTTGGGTCGGGTAATTGTCGCATTTGAACTTCAGAAAATCCACGAGTGATTGTGGAGAAACAAATACGTCCACAACGTGTCACAGTTTGGCGCGGATTTAAATAAAACGACATTTTGTAATACAACGCAATTGCAATTAGAAATTTCCTTTTAACTAATGACATCGTGAGTTATACTTACTCCACGAGCTGTATGCCAGGATTAGCATTGAATAAGACGCCCAATATCTAGGCAATAGTTAAAATAATCCGTCAGGAGAGCTACCAGACATAGACCGGTTCCCATTCTATTTGTTTTCGACACTCTTTTATAAATACACACTTACAAAGTTTGTATTTACTCTTTCTGGATGTTAAAAATAAAAAAGTAGTAAGCGATATCTGCCCGAAAACAAATAAATTAATAAGATACAATCAAAATTAAACGAATGTTGCGTCGGATTTCCCTTTGATATCTTCTACAAAACCGAAAACACACTTAAACTAAAGTATGTAAAGAGACTCGGGCACAAACGAGTAAATATTTACATCATGCGTGATGAAATTCTAACGCGTAATTAAATTAATGTAAAATATAAAAGCATTCCTATTGTCTTAAGTGTCATTGTAGTAGTAGAGAATTTCATGGTTATCAACAATAATTCATCGAGAATATAATTGAATTCCGAATACTTCGCTCTCTTTACAAACATATTTTAAAAAATCACGAAAACATACTATTTTGTTCTAACACAAAATAGTTACAACCATAACTAATCAGCTACAATTATTTTCTTTGTCCGAAAATTGCAAACTACTTTTCCCAATATTCCTGAATTTATTTACATTGGTCACATTTATTACATTGTTCAATAAAATATTTTTTTTCAATGTTTATTTTTTTTAAATTAAGACTTGAGATATTGGCCAAAGTATCTTGAATACAAATGTTGATAATTTATGAATAAAATAATGTAAGTTTATACTGATATTTATTTTTATATTTATTATTTTTTAAAATTGTGACATTTATTTTTAATTTTAATAAATTTAGGACTTAATTGCAAATTTTTACTTCTTACCAAAAATATGTTTCTATAACGCTGTAATGACTTATGTTGATGAACTCTTATATTTGAATCCAATCAGGAATTTTATGTATATATAAGAATTAGAATGGGTTAAAATTCCCAAATGGATTAAAATATAAGTTATCAAGATAAGTCATTACAGCGATATGATAACCTTAACAGAAGACATGAGAAGGAAGAAAACAGAATATTTTTGGTTAGAAGTAAAAATTTTCAATTAACTTCTAAATTTATTAAAATTAAAAATAAATGTCACATTCTTTAAAATAATAAATATAAAAATAAATTTCAGTACAAATATTCACAAAGTATCAACATTTGCATTCAAGATACTTTGCCCAAAATTTCAACTCTTAATTTAAAAAAGAAAATCAAACAAATGGGAAAAAATATTATGAACTAAGTTGTTTTATTGACCAATGTCACGGTAAATAAATTCAGGAATAATTGTATGGTCAGGAAATTGATGTATATTTCCCAATATTATAATGAATCAAATTTATCCCCAGAAGTAAAGACGAGGTAATTTCTTAAAATGTCACATTAAGTTTCATATAATATTTCTATATTTAGTATTTATTGTCACGAGAAATAAGTAAATATTATTCATTACGTGACAAAACCCGTCCACTGTTGGATAACAATAACAATTTTTTTTTCTTAATTTTAAAAGCCAGACACTCGTTTAGAAGAATATTAGCTTCCACAGTCTCGATAATACTTGTTGAGGTACCCTCAAAGCTTTGTTTAACATTCAATGCCCCCGCTGATTTTCAGACAATACATAATTAATTCTTGTTTATTCGGCAGATTTGAGAAAATTACGCTGTACAAGCTGTCTTTTCCAAGCTTTTGTATAAACGGATTAATTCTGAATTAATACAAAATGTTTTCGTCTAGTAGAGTAATAATCTTTGATAATTCACCTAATTATACTTCATATATCAACAGGTCGTTCAATTTCATAATTTTCGTACGTAAATGTACTGTGTTTAGAAAATATAACTTAATTTCAATGGAACATGTTTTGTATATACTTAAAATTGTTTAAAGAAAGTGATTTCATTTTACTTAATAAATGTCAACTTTCGTGACAGTGCAATTTTAAATAGAATGTTACGTGTAACTATGTGGATACAACTAAAAAGATAATTAGAAGTACTACAAGTCAATTTGAATTAAATTGAGCAGAAAATTCTACAAGGAGGAAAGTAGCATTTCAATGAACATGAAATAATTTTGTCATTCGCATAGTACAGATTTATTCGTCTTCTTTATTTATATACAAATCCACTTTTCCATATTGTTTATGCTATGTTTCTGTTGTTACATTGTGTGTCGCTAGGCCATTTCTATTTTACTGTTACCTTTGTTCTGCTACTTAATGGCATAAGTTAAATTTTGCAAGTTTTCCTTCTTATATTCCTTTATGTCTATTTGATAATTGTGTATTACATTTTATTTTAAAGTCTAATTTTTAATATTATAATAATCTTTTTTAAGTAATATACAAACAAAATGTGTTATATACAGTTTTGTTAATGAACTTATGTCAAATATTTTTGTCAGATGTCCGTTATGTCAAAATGACATAAATACACGGATTTATGATGAGTAAAATGTATACGTTTAAGAAATAATATTCAACCAAATAAATAAAGAAATACGCCAGGGAAGTACAATTAAATATATTAACTATTTTTAATCCCAGCGGCCTGTGGATGAGTGAGCTCTCTACCTTTTTGAGACACTTTGTATAATTTCCTTTATATCAACAGCGTGGGTGTCTGGTGGGATTCAATTTTCAACAAGCAGCCGAATGACATGAAAAGCAATTTTCCCCTCTGCTTAAGAAAAATGTTTTCCAGACTTGGATTTAAAATGTTACGGAAAACTTTTATTTAAATTGTACCAGTTTGAAATTGAATATTTACACGGACACTATATATAACTTTTGAGGGTGACTTTTCGTTTCAAATAAGGTAAAACTTACTTAATTCCTTCAATAAGGTACCGTTTCCTAGATTTATCCCTAATCGATTTTCGTGTCAACGTCAGATTGTGGTACTCTACGGGAACATAAGGCTCCAAGTGAAGCCGAAGAAGATAAACACGCAATTGTGTACTCGCTAGAGGTAATACAAAAACACTCAGGGTCGCATTATATACGAAGATCCATTTTTTAACGATTAAGCCATAAAATTTCCGGTAGGAAACAAAATTGCGAATATTTTAGCCTTTCCGTCTTTATCTATATTCTATGCAACCATTGGAATTCAATGAGTGGTCATTTTTTCATGGTTCAGGTTTGTACTATCTTTCCAAGTTTCACCCATGTTTTCAATTCACATCAAGAAGTTGTCTGTAGAGTCCGAAAAAGTTTCACGGGAATTGAGAACAGTACATACATATCTGAGGAACTCGATTTTCGAAATTTTTACCAATGTTTCGAATCTAGCTGCTGAAGTTCCACCTAAAACCGCTCCAGATATGCGACCCCCAAAACTAGAGCAGATGGCGCCCAAAGAGTCTAACGCTGTTGGCTAAACAACAGCCGCGGATTGTTATCATCAAAAAACATTTCGAATTTTCTGGCCTGGAATCAGCCTCAAATTCACAGAAATCGCTCAGAGACCACCAAACGCCATCCAACAATGTAAAGTAGCTGAAACCAAAAGCCAAGATCTTCGAAAATGGGACAACATCGCCCCAGGAAAGGTAGAGATCCTTTCGTAATCAGAGCCATGAAATCGCGAAATCCGTGAGGCATTTGGCGCAGACGCATCAAGTTGTGCGATATGCGAAAACTGTCATGGAGAGAATGTTACAGGTAACCACAACAAAGCGTGCTTTTTCTTTAAACATCAAGTTCCAAGTTCCAAGCTTTTGACGAAAAAACAGAAGTGGAAAGAGCCGAAATTTAAGCAATTTACTACAATTTTTTCTCTAAAATTTACTTCCGTTATGTTTACCTTAATGAAATGTAAGTACGGTCCTGACTTGCACAGATTGTAACGAACCCTTGTACCCACATTGTTTGTTATCGAGCTAATTTCAGTTATTTCCAATATCACATTGTCTGACGCCCCTGAACTGTAATTTTCTAGACAAGGCCATATTTGCTGATAGCCAATATTTCCGGAACTAGATATTATGTCCTTAAAGCAAACCAACCGGAAAATAGGTGCTTTCGGTGCGGCTGCAGAAAAATCATAAATTTTCAATCACGTTGCTCTTTTTTAATCATGTTGTTTATTAGAGCCAGATATTTGATAACTTTGCTTATAGTACACACTTGTTTATAGTGCTACAAAATAATTTTAGTTTTTCGTGGGTACTTTTCATGTTTATGTTATTATGAAAAACACACAAACATAAAGGGTGTGCCAGTTAATTAGTATGGAAAAGTGGAATAGCTCTGTTAGTAACGCAAATTAAAAAATGTTCGAATAATAGTTGAGAGATAAAAAAATACTGTATTTTTTATAATTTTGTGATTCATGAATGTGTGCGTATGTTGGTTTTTTAATTAATTTTTAATTATTCTTAATTATTTATAAAACATTACATTTATTTAAAAGAGTGAAACGAACATTACAACAAAAATTTTCACACATGCTACTCATTTAACTTTTTTACTCTTTTGTCTAAAAAAATTGGAAGGTAACGTCCAAAGTTTCAGGAAATTATCATTAGATCTCAATGAAATAAAAACAATTGAATGGTAATTTTGCCTTTATTTATTGCAAGAGTTGTGAATAAAGCAAAAACAATTAGAAGAGTTACTTATGATTAGGCTTGTGTACTTTTTTGCAGTAAATATACAAATTTATTATTAAAAATATAATTTTTTACCAATTTCTAACAATACATTAAATTTTGCCTTATTATAGTAAAAAATGACTTAAAATTCACGCAAGAAGTTATATTGATATAAAAACTAAGTTTTTAATTAAAAATTGTAAATTTTTTATTAATTAATAAAGTATATATTTTATTTAAGGTGCCCTAATTGACACAATTAAATGTTAATATTTTATGAGATGATTGTACAAAATTAGAAATATGAGGTTGTTTAGCGGTATGTTACACAAATAAGTCTAGGTGTTAAAACCTTGGCCTTAGCAATTGTTGAAAGAATGCATGGTGTATGTTAATTTTTATGTATATTTAAACTAGAAAATTCGATTTGCAACGTGGATTTGTTTACAGAAGTCAAAAATAATTGTATATGTGGGGCATACGAACCTAATTATTATTATAATTAAATGTATATGTTGTTTGAATAGCACATTATTGAAATTTAGTTCCTTACCAAATATCCAATAAAGAAATAACAGCGCTGCACGGAAACTGTTGACAATTCTATTACTTATACAGGGTTCCCCATATTAGACTATGCAGTTTAAAAGTCAAATAAAAACTTTCTGATCAAAGTTTTAATGGACTAATATATAGCTAATTTTATGGGATTTATAACGAAATGCAAATGAAAATTTGCTTCGTCGCTCATTAGCAAATTATGTATTCCTCCATCGTGCTGATTTAAAAATTCTTGACAAAATGTCAACCTCGCTTCTTTATCTGTATCACTGAGGTGATGCGCCATTTGGTATTTATAGGGGTGAAATTTTAAATCTTTGTGTAGAATTCTGTGGAGACTTCTCTTGGATATTCCTAGGGCAAGTGATTGCCGATTAGCAGATCTCTTAGGGCTTCTTGTGAAGGCAGCTCTCACTCGTTCAATATTTGCAGGCGTACGCACCGTTCTTCGAGGTTTTTTAATATTTTGCACAGAGCCATTTTCACGCCAATGACGAACCCATGCCGAAATTGTAACGCGTGTTGGTGCATCGCCCCTATTATTATTTCCAAACTGCCGTCGAAATGCACGCCGAACTTCTTCCACTGAACCAGTTCTAATGTAGACTTCCACGGAAAACACACGCTCTTGAATTGAATAATTCATAACGCAATGAAAATTGTTAAAAAATGAAAATTAAATTAAGTTGTGACATTTGTGACTAAAACAATGAAGTGTTTACTTTTGTCGTTGCTTAGAGACAGGCGCCTACTTGTTAAAATGTGATCCTAATGGTGTAGCATCATTTGGTAATATTGGTTTGATTTGCTTCGTCGAGTAATGCGAAATTTTAAACTTAGAATTCAAAATTGCATTGAAGTCGAAGGAGGGCATTTGGAAGATATGATCTTTAAAAATTGAATTATTATTTATTTCAGTCATAAATCCCATAAAATTAGCTACATGTCAGTCCATTAAAAAGTTAATTTACTTTGATCAGAAAGTTTTTATTCGATTTTTAAACTGCATAGTCTAAATTGGGGAACCCTGTACTTACATTAGCTATTCAAGGCATTCGAATTCTAAGTTTATTAATTACTATAACTACTGATTTAAAATTCAGTACAAAGAATTTAGGGGCGTATTTTTGAGAAAAATTTTCACCGAAATTAGTTATAAAATTTGAAAATATGGTGTGCATTTAACTCTTCATCAGCCAATATCTTGGAAACGGTTGGTCTGAGAGATTTCGAACAGGTATAACGTTTTTGCTTAAAATTGATAGGGGAAAATACACTAATACGAAATGTTAAAGTATAGGGTGGCAAATAGTTAGGGCCAATTTAATTCAATCGTACCCTTATAGGTGGCACAGAGCAGCATAAAAAACAATGACATATTTAAATTTAGCACACCAAGTTTTATGCGAACATTGGTTTGGAAATTATTCCTAAAATATCGAAAAAATATAAAACTTTGACACCCTGTATATCGAAAAATATACCAGGCATTTGTGGACCCACGTTTACAGGAAAAAATTCTTATTTTGACCTCAAAAATACGCCATTAAATTTTTTGTACTGAATTTTGAATCAGCCCGTATTTGACACTAATTATTTCGTTTGTAAAATACTAATACTATAAAATGCTAAAAATTACAATAAGTACTACTATTTATACACTTCTGCATTTGTTCATAAATGCTCTGAGTAGCAGATTGAATCATGTCAGGAGGTTATAGATACTGAGTTTATCACTGTTGAAATATTTATTCCCAATTATTCTTTATTCTCGTATCAGCTGTCGTAGAGCTGATCCTTAACATAACCATAAAAGTCCATGATGGTCAAATCGGGACTACTCGGCGGCCAAGCAACTGCACCACAAAGTAACGGTATGCATTTTGAACATTTATGACGAAATTTAACCATTTAATTATGTTTCGCTTTTCTCTTTACTTCTAATGAGGCAAAAATTCAATATGGCGTCCATAACAAAAGTTAACTACTGCTCAGCAACATTTTTAGAGATAACGTTAATATTGCCAGCAAAAATCGCTACAACACATCAT
This sequence comes from Anoplophora glabripennis, assembly GCF_000390285.2. NCBI lineage: Eukaryota > Metazoa > Arthropoda > Insecta > Coleoptera > Cerambycidae > Anoplophora > Anoplophora glabripennis. The sequence goes on along the minus strand of NW_019416897.1, from coordinate 1,227,094 downwards.
TTAATATCAGACAACACACATTTATCCTACAACTGAAAGACAAGTGAAATACGACTAACAAAAATAGCATAACATCAATTTCCTCCGAATATCTTCGGAACTATTCGGAATTTTCTAAATTTAAAATTGAATGAAACACTTTCTATCTCGAAAATCGAGATTTACGGCCTGCATTTATATCAACTTTCTTCCTCTTATACTCTACATCCTGTTAAAGTAGAGCCATAGGTAAGTTGGTCTAAATCGTCTTATATCTTTCATTTCAAGTGTCTGTGGCGGTTTTCCAACATTTCTTGAACACCCAGTATATTAACAGTGTCTGTAAATTTAAATAACAATCCTTTACAATTTTTTATGGAAAATCGAACTTGCTTTGATTAACTAATTATGGTTACTAAGTATGTTTACATTTTTCTTTTCTGGGAAAATAAAAATTAACTGAGAAGTAAACAGTTTCTTGAATAAATAAATAATAATTACATATATTATAATGTTAAGGTGACATTTAATTTGATTTAATTCTAAGAGCCATTATCAAAACAATCTAAATTGATTCATGTGACAGTAAAACAGAAAACTGTAATTGTACCTAAGTTAGTTAGCAATTATTTCTCTTATTATATGCAAAAATGAAATACATAGTAATATTCAGAAAAAAATCCAACATAATTGAAGCCATTAGTTCCAAAAAGAAAGTTTGTAGTATTGTAGAGCTATCAGCTTCAATCTTTACACTGAGAAAAGGGTATAATTGTGAGAAATTAAATTTTTAGAATCAATCATTTATTAGTATTTGGCAAATTAAAGGTTTCCTTGAAGTTAACAAGACATTTATTTGAATAAAGCAGAAAATACCTAGAAAATTAAACAAATAAAATGAATCAAAATATTTGCTGTGCAGTATTAAAATATTTATTGTGCAGTCCATTTTTAATACATTTCGCTAAATACAAATTAATGCATAAATAATAGACTTTTTAAGTTAAACAATTAATAAGAATCATAGTGATTGAAAAAATACTGTCGATATTCAATAAATAAATGTTTGTTATGTAGCGTCAATAATTAGATTTTTTGTTAAGACTCAGTTAACTAATTGTGAGTATAATAATAATTATCGTGATGTTTTCCAAACCTCATTCCGATAATAAACTATCCATTTAATCACAATAATTCACAATCAAACCTCACACTGACTATATATCCACAATAATGGCTGACGCTGTTATACTCTACATGCTCCGTTGACTATTCACTGTTGGACTTTAAGTAATATACAAATTGGCCAAATTTCGCTTATAGGCCAGTCATTATATATTGTATTATATTTTTCGGGAAAAAAATACTATTAGAAGTTTTTCTGCGGAATATTGTTCGGAAATGTGTTATAAATAAAATATCAAAAAATCAACTCGAGACTAGTTGGGAAACTTTGTTAAAACAATGGTCAAAATTATGGAAAAGTGGTTTTTTGACTCGCGTAAAAAAACTGTTATTCATAGAGGAAAAATGTTTATACAAAAAAGGTAGGTATTAAATAAATCTGTAAAATAAGACAAGTCCGATTAAATTCCGATAATTTGTTTATGCGCAAGAGCTCAAAAATGGTCGAAATTGTCTTTTTTTTTCAATTGCTAATAATTAATGCAATTTTCATCGTAGACACTTGTAATTCAGGATGTTTAAGGCTTTTTGCACCCTTGATAAGTGGTAAAAATGTCAGCCCAAAAGCTTCATTAGCTTGGCGTTGGCGGAATTTATTATCTAAGAAGATGCTATTTTCAATTCATTTTTCCCAAGCTCACAGGCGTTGTAGAGTTTCAATCATTAGTTGTTTTTGTACCTAAATAGTTGTATTGGCATATGCATTTACTGACAATCAATTTTTCAAATTTGTTTAAAAATGACTGAAAAAATGTTAATATTTATTAAATTGTTAAGCGCGCATGCTCCGTCTCGCTCTCCCCACTCGTTCACTAGACCAAGTAATAGAACGCATCGCCGCTATCTTCTTTCCGCAATTAAATAGTTGAATTCACCTTAATGTCAATGTAGGACATGAAAATATAGCTCTTAATGTATACTCTTTCCAAATTTCGGCTCTTAATATTAATAATTAAGGTCACTGCAATTAAATAAAAAAAATAATTATCTCAGCTTTTAATCAACTTACAACAACGATTTTTTTTTAATTCGAAGAAAACTAAAGTATAGAGGTTACTATTTTATTTTACAATAATTACCTATCTTAACAATTTAATAAATATTAACATTTTTTCAGTCATTTTTAAACAAATTAAATTTGAAAAACTCAATTCTCAGTAAATGCATATGTCAGTACAACTATTTAGGTACAAAAACAACTAATGATCGAAACTCTACAACGCCTGTGAGCTTGGGAAAATGAATTGAAAATAGCATCTTCTTAGATAACAAATTCCGCCAACGCCAAACCAATGAAGCTTTCGGGCTGAAATTTTTATCACTTATTAAGGGTGTAAAAAGCCTAAAAAATCCTGAATTACAAGTGTCTACAATGAAAATTGCACTAATTATTAGCAATTGAAAAAAACGGCCATATTAGACTATTTTTGAACTCTTGCGCATAAACAAATTATCCGAATTTAAGCGGACTTGTCTCATTTTAAAGGTTTATTTAATACCTACCTTTTTTGTATAAACCTCTTTTCGCTATGAATAATAGTTTTTATACGCGAGTTAAAAAACCACTTTTCCATAACTTTGACCATTGTTTAAATAAAGTTTCCCAACTAGTCTCGAGCTGATTTTTGATATTTTATTTATAACACATTTTCGAACAATATTCCGCAGAAAAACTTCTACTTGATAGTATTTTTTCCTGAAACAGGCTGTTCCATGTCTATAATGAATGGACTATTAAACCCTGAAAGGCACACATTGGAAAGGGAACGCACTTGATGTAGAATGAGATGGAAATGCCGGTAGTAGGTAACTCAAGTAAAAATACTCTTTCGACCCAGTCACTTGCCACTGCACATCCTACCTTCTGGGTTCTAATGAATTTGGTTTACCACTAGTAATTTAATTATTTCCTAGAAGTTTTTGGATTACATAATGAGTTTGTCACTAATGTTAGATTTATTTATTATTATTTATTTAGTAATAATTAGTTTCTTCTAATAAATATAATTGTACAACTCTTGGATGGGCACGAAAACAATATCTCTCAAAGAATGTTTTGTATGTAAACGGGTATTTAATTTTGATATTTAAAAAAAACTTATTGTTGCAACATTGAAGCCATTAACAAATCATCACCGTCAATATAGTGAGATCTTGACTGCAGAGTAATTATTCTTTGCATATTAATCTCAAAATTATTCAAGAGAAATCTTAATCTTCTTAACGACTGTTTTATACTCGTAGAAGTCTATGGCCTCGTCGAAGGCCTTGCACTTCTTTATATCGACGGATGATGGAATCCACCTGTTGATTGTAATTTATCGAGAGAAGAGAGCTTATGAAATCCCAGGCCTACCACACATTTTTTGTTTAAAAATTATTAATAAAGTACGGCATACTTTTCAAGACAAGTGTCGTAATAATTAACTGGGTGCATTTTACGTAAACGGTTTCTAATAAGGCACAGCAACGGTTTCTAATAGGGCATACAAGATAATACTTTTTAAGATATAGGAAAGATATAAATATGACAAAGCAAAACAGTGACAAATATTTATATAACCATTTCACACAATGTGGGATGATCGTGTATCCCACAACTCTGTACTGTCTATTCTCATCTCTCTAGAACAAGCGTAATAGCCGGTGCACAAAGGACTGTTGCAAATCGAACGAATTTCTCTATTAATACGCTGTTATATAGGGTGTAAATAAGAGTGAAAAAATTCAGGGGGTGATTCCCTATTTAAAAATAAGATGGGTATTTCGTATAAAAAAAATCTCATTTGAACATCCTCCCTGTGAAAATACTCCCACTTGAAGAGGGTGCCAAAAAAGTAGTTTTTAACGTTTTTCTGAAATACCAAAAAGAGGCAGAAATAAAATTAAGTAGATATTTCCTGCTATCTGGATCTTGTAGATTAGGAAACGCAACAGCTAAAACGGGGATGAGTTCAAACTGAAGCAAGTCTAAGTAGCGTTCTCCATTTAAATTTTCTTCAAAAAAATAAGGTCCAAGAATTCCGTTTTCGACAATACTCGCCCAAATATTTATTTTTTGACTGTGTGTGACAGACTTGTATCCAACGAGGATCTACAGTTTCGTCTGTTTACGTCCATTTAAAACAAAGGTAGCCTCATCAGAAAAAATAATTTTTCGAGTGAAATCTAAGTTTTGATTATTCATCTCAATTATCTCAATTTCAATCCAATTTTGCTGTAGATCTAGTAATTGGAGGTCGATCAGGATGAATTACATTAAATTACAAAGGCAAAAGTTTACTGAATTGACATACAAATTCGTTATCTATTGGCAAAGTGTTTCGGAAATTGAATGGATGTGCATGCTTCTATTTCCTGATGTCATTTCTGAAAAAAATATATTTTTCACTATGTTCGAAAAGTGAAAAATATTCGAGTTATTATTATTATTTTTATTTAAACATTAATTAAAAATACCTCTAAAATTATACATTTCACTGAAAGAATATGAATATATACTACCATTATATCATTGGTTCAAGTTTCATCAATCTTAAAGTCAATGTGATATTATTTTATTTCAACACCGTCTACCTCGAAAACCAGTGGCTTGAAGAAATGACCCAAAGAACAACCTGGAAGTTATAAAATATATTTTTTTCTATATGGTGTTGCAAATATCAAAGAAGTTTCTGAATTATACCTGTGCATTAAAAAAAAATAGGGCTTTTCTAGAATTTTTGTAAGAGGAGCAACTATTTCTTAATCCGGTTCTTACTTTTATGCGCATTGTTCAAGAATAAAACTGTGATTCATAGGTTGTATATCAAATATCGCAATAGCACTGTAATAAAATGCATACTGCCAAGAAATATGTAAACGTGTTTCTAACAACCACTTTTATTCATATCGTGCGTCAAGAGCAATCATCATTTATCCGCAATGGCCTGAAATTCGGGGGCATAACTGAAATTTATATGTTTCTTCATGTTACGTAGAATTTATTCAAGGAAAGCAAACGCTCATGTGTGGGTAGGCATGCGTTGTTGAGAGTAGCTACTTTTTGAATTCCAAACAGCTGTGGGTACAATCTAAATATTTATCTGGAGAATCTCAAACTTAGATTAATCATTTTCGTCGTTGCTGAAGTTGACGATTCAAAAACCCTAAAAAAACAAACGAAACTCAACGTTCTTTTTAATATTACATATAACATGACATACTCCTGCGTGAAAAAAGGATTGTATTTGAAAGGGTTTGTTCTAGGCACATTTACTCCATTTTGTTGCCAGTCTAAAATTATATTTGCCTCTGTTTTTCGTTATAAAACCTTAAAAAAAACTGTATTTGTCTATTAGCTTCCATAATTAGTGAAACGACGAAACTTCGACTAAGGTGGCCATATTCCTGGCCGAGAAATAGTGAAATTTCTGGCGTTTTTAGGTACTGAAATCTTGAAAAGTAAAACGTGTAGAACAAAAGTAAGCACAAAAATAAAATCCTTGATGTTTTGTTTATTCATTGTTACCATTTAAATTTACCCAAATAAAATAATAACTAAAAAAAGCGTTTGTAAAACATGCGTGTTCTGTTATTCTAACCCCACATTTTAAGAATTATTTTTACTTAGTTATAAATAAAAGTAAACAATTTTATATGTAGGACTAAGCAACTAAATGTTATAAGAATATTTACATGTAGAGTTACATATAAAAAAGTTGGTTTTTTCGTAGATTTCAGTACCTAAAACCTTGATGGTTTGATCGTTTTTTGCACCTGTTTATTCGTTTTACTGCTGCGTCTTTGAAAATACTCAGGTGGCATGACATAACATTCCTGTTATTTGATAAGCTTTAGATTATTCAGTTATTAAATGTTTGAAATTATTTGTCTTTGCGGAAAACATTATTTAAAGAATATGGGGCCCTTAATTTAATTTTTTTCAAAATTAATTTTCACCTATGCTATGTTGTTAAAAATGTACGTAACATTGTCAAAATTTTTGGACTTGTAACTAAGCACTGTACAAAAAAAAATCATCACAAACGATTTACTTAAATTGAATGTCAAATAACTTTTTCCTGACAGTTGGCCTAATACCAATGGTACTGGTTAGTTTCTATTTATTTTTCTGTGTAAAATTTCGTATCCTTCTATTGAAATAAGCAAATTGGAAGAAATATTGGAATCGAAACAGGAAAATTTGAAGAAATATTTGGGCATCTCCATGTAAATTTAAAAATATCAAATTTAAAAATTCTCGTGTAGTTTGTTCCGTTTCAAGTTTGCGCTTTGGATACTACCAATATACATATATAGCTGCAATATCACACACTAGGACAAAGGATTTTTTTAGCCTATAATTGCAATTCTTCTAATAGTCCAGGCAGTATCTGTTTTAAAAAGGGTATACTTGGGTAAAACGTATATGATCGGAAATGATAATTTTTCTATGCAAATAAAAAAAACGTGGGCTTAATTGTTATTGCAAAAAGTAGAAAAAATAGCAAAAAATTCATTTTTTTCTTGGATTTCTCGTCGACAACTTAGCAACTATTCATTTTAGTCAAAAATGGAAGATGGAGTTAATTTCAATTCGAAAAAAGTTATTATTATTGTTGCAAAAATCGGAAAAATCATTTAAAAAATTGCAGAAAATGCTAGTTTATTTGTCAATTTTTTTCAGACAGTTGAATAAAACCTGGAATCCTCATACTTTTCCCAATTAAACTTCTTAATGTATAAAATATAAAATCATCACACCAAATTTCATCCAATTCGGTTCGATAGTTTTTACATAATAATTGTATAATTTTTTTTTACTTAATTAAAAAATTTTCAAAATCAAATTTCTAAAAATCTAAAGCCTTTGAATATTTGAAAATTTCACCACAAAAAGAAGAGCTCTCACGCTTTAAAATGCTTTTTGAAAAATTCAAATCGGACGATTAGGTGAGCCGTGGTGATTGTTTAAACATTTTCGCAATTTTCACGCTTATAAACAATTGCAATAATTTTATATTTTTTTCATTTTAAAATATGGTTTGAAAGTACTCGGAAAGACGGGTATTAAAAAAAAACCTGAGGATCCGCCCATTATTTTCGGAGTTATAGCCCGTTAAAGTTAACCCTTATTTACTGTAAAACTATAAGGGTATAAGGGCTGTTTTTTGAACTAATAGGTTTGTTATTCCGGGTACTTTCTAGATATAAATTTTCAAAATTTGCAATCACGGCCGTCCCATTTAAAATGTCACTCAAATAAATTCAAGACCGCGTGAAATCAATGAAATATCAGTGGTGGGGGGAGCAAACACAGCTACTCCGATCAGAATTCTCGAGTTCAAAACTGCGACGCTCGGAAAAATTTCACTAATCTCAGCTTCTAATGGACCAATTTCCATGATTTTTTTATTATTCAAATATCAAAAAAATTTATATATAAACTAGCATTGTTTGCAATTTTTTAAATGATTTTTCTGATTTTTGCAACAATAATAATTATTTTTTCGAATTGCAACTAACTCTATCTTGTTCAAAATTTAACTATAAATTTTTGTGTAAAACGAATAGTTTCTAAGTTGTTGACGAGAAATTCAAGAAAAAAAAATGAATTTTTTTGCTATTTTTTATATTTTCTTGCAATAACAATTAAGCCCACGTTTTTTTTTTATTTGCATAGAAAAATTATCATTTCTGATGTTATTTAGAAGCCGTTAAAGCAAAAATCTCTGATCTTATGGTTTTAGAAACACTACGAGTTAATTTATAATTTAATAAAGAAAAAGAGTTACAAAACAAACTAGGCTCATTTTCCCCAGATATATCGATTGCTGTGGTTTCTACATGTACAGTAGTAGATATGACCTTCAATATATTCGTATAGTAACTGAAATTTGTTAAGATCTCGGAAACGATATCGGCCCACGTTGGTATGCGAAATATGCTAATAAAGACAAGTTTTTTAGAAATATCGCCAAGGCGCTTCATTCTCCAATAACCATTTAGGATAGTTACATAATAAGGATCTAACTAATAAATATGCCAGAAAAAAATTCTTCATCGACATTTATTTAAAATTGCATAATATATGTTCGAAATATGTTAATAACTTTTATTATAACCTCGTCCTTATGTTTTCAAGGTATGTTCGAGGCTAGATATACTTACGTTTATAATTAATTGTGCCACCGACAGAAATTTTACTTGATACTAAATAAGATAATAGAAAGGAACAAAAATGTCAAAAGTCAGTTCCAGTCTGGTATACATATCTATTATATGGATATTGAAGAATATTGAATATTAACAAAGTAGCAGTCTTCCATAATTAATTTTATTTAAATCAAGAAGAAATCTTAATTATCCTTTACAAGAGACACGTGCATTGGATAGTAATTTATTGAATTTTAAATAATTATGTTAATTCGTATTCAACTAACCAATATAGCTCCAACAGTTTGTAATAAATACTATAATGTATACCAAGAGGTTAAAGTTCATTTTATAATTTAAAAGTCACTATAGTCCCCAGATTACTGGGTTGTTCGAATTTTATTCCGGGAATTGATCAGACGACAGTACAATTTTAAGCAAAAAAGTTTCATTTGGACGTAGGCAATATAACGTTTTGTTTCAACATACAGGATGTTGTGAGAAAAAAAGGACTATTTCTGAAATTTTTCTGATGCAGACTGAATAAACTTGGATCAATGATTTAAAAAATTTGCTGAGATGGCGTACAAATAGGTAAACGGTAGTCAGTACCACCAAGAAAGAACTTCTAGAAATCTCTTCCATGTTATTCGACGAATGAGCCCTTAAAGTAGTGATTTTATTAGATACATATTTTAAAATAAGTTTGCCACATAGTTGAATGAATGGAAAATAACTATTCGTTTTGTGGTAATGGTAATAGTAATGGTACTGGTACTAGTACTGGTAATGTTTTATTAACAACATACATTTGATACTAGCATTTTTGTAAAAATGTTGATTTCTATAGAATTAAAAGAAAACTGTTAAGTAAGATGTTCATATGTGCACCTTGAACTTCAATCCATTTTGTGAAAATGCTGAAACACCTCTGCTATATGTACTCAAAATAACATGTGGTGATCATTTCTAATGATGTGGGCGTATGTAATTATACGATTTAATAATTCTTCCCTACTATTTATAGGGGTTTGATAAACAAGACTTTTATGATGTCTCCAAAGAAAAAAATCCAGAAAATTAAAATCGGGAGACCGAGGCGGCCACGGAAAAGGACTATTCGACTGGCTCATCGATCGAGAAATGTGGTATTTAAATAAACCCTTACTACCCTGCTAAAATAAGCCACATGTTATTTTAAATATTTAAAGGAAGGTCTTCCAATAACGGGCCAAGGTGTTCTTGCAGTAAATGTAGGTATTTATCCCCATTTAAAGTGTCATCAATGATATGTGGTCCCACGAAGTAGTTTCCAATTATTCCCATCTATACATTAATAATAAATTTTTGTTAGTGTTTTGTCTGAATAATAGCATGGGGGTTTTCGTCACTTCAAATGTGCAAATTCTATTTGGAAAACGGTTGGCGTAAATCCGAACAGCTTCAGAAGCATTACATCCTGCAACTTCGTACATTATATGAATATATGCAAATTCTTCATGGCTAAAATCCTCCATGATATTAAATCATCAAATGATGTCAACATGTATGCTTTGATACAATACATGTACGTTGTTATTAAAATTCGATTTTCTCAAAAACGGTACAAAATATCGACAGATGTACGGTATAGGTACCTTTTTTTTAACAGAGTGAGAGGAATTGAACTATGAAAGAAAAATTCAGCAACGCTGCCAAAGATGTATAAATTTAAATGGATAACTCTGCTCCTGTATAATCCAGGCATATTGAATATCAGTTTAAACTTGAAAATGAACATTACCATGAGTTACAAATTTCATTGTTGTCATGTTCAAACTTCTTTCTTTGAAGACGAATAACTCCACAACGAAGCCCGAAATTTTTTTATGAAGTACTATAACTATTTTGACCCCCTTATATATCCCTTCGTTTGTGACATGACCTTTCCGGACACGAAGGCATTAGTTGTAAATTATTTTCAACGCGTTCAGGGTCAAATATGTCTCTTGCAACTTTAAACTTATGGAATGGGAAATGTACTTAATTAATGCTTTGACTGCTCCAGAAATATGAAGAAATAGATCATTTAGATATACGTTAAACATTATTTGTTCAAATATGGATCCCTGTGGTACTCCGTATGTAACATATTTTAATTCGATTCGATAGTTATTAATTTTTAAAAGTTGGTGGATATCATTAAGATAATTCGTGAAGAAGCTTAATGTTACACCTCTTACACCTACTTTTTCCATAGAGTTTAATAATAAATTTTGACTTAGTTGTTTTCGATAAATCTAGAAAAACAAAGCGATTTTTTATTATTACCCATAGCCGAATATACATATATAGAATGTTGAGAGGCAAAGAGGCAATTTCTATCCTGCTTCAGTGCAGGAGAGAAATTGCCTTCCTCGTAGCATTTATTGAATAAGAACATCAGAAGCTTAACCATAAATGGTACTATACAGGGTAATTCATAAATGGTGACCAAAAATGGAACCTCGTATTCTTTGGTGAATTTTAAGGGGTCTTTCCTACACAGTTTTTATCTAGGGCGCTTCGTTAAAAAGATACAGGGTGTTAATCCTCAATCACCTTGTATATTTAAGTAATTCGCTTATAACGCCATCAATAATTTTAAGTTATTTTATAATAGTCATCATTTATTGCAACTATTCTCGCTTTTTGTCTTGTACCTTTATCTTACACCGCTATAACTAAACGTTCTACACCAAGCTCTCAATTAAAATTTGGACCACCCTGTATACTTTTGACTTTCTATTGACCAAAATTAGTTATTAACATTGTTTTATATACTGTTTATCTTTAACATGTCAAATTACCTTGGTAACCGTTAAGTACATACTTTTGATTTAATTGAAATTGGTGCCTAAAGCCGTACTTAAAATCCAAAGGTGCAAACAATTAATTATTTATCTAACAAATTGATTTTTTCTTCTACTAGTTATAACTCCTCGATGTTTTACTCTTATTTGCTAGTCTCGTCGCGGTTGTTAATTATTATCGTGTTTGTCTGTAATTATCGAATTGAATCACACGTACATCAGCAAACCGGTCAATCCTGTATATTTTTTATCTCCGCATTAAATTCGATAGATCCAGAATTCCCCAATTAAAATTTTAAACCATATATTTCAGCTAGATTCCGACCACATACTTTTAAGTTAGCAATAATTGATAAATATAGCACCTAAACACGTGTATTTTATAATTTACATGATCTTTAAATATATTTTTTTTATTATTAAAGTTAAAAGTTGAATAGAACCCATGACCAACGACATGTAAACAGTGAGATACGAAGTAAATTAAACCAGAAAAGGAAAATTTGTTTATTAATGAGATTAATGAACTTATTGATCATGAATTTAGTAATCAAATTTTGTTTGAAATAACTTCTATAACATTTTTTCTATAGTGGTCTATGTAGAAACGTATACCAAAAAACATATTTAGCTTTAGAATATAAATATTCTACTTTATTTTTCTAGAACAAGTAAAAAAAATTTAGCCCACTCACCCACTTTTCATGTTTATAATTCTATATTCTGCTACATCATATTACATTCGTCTACAGGATTCAGTAAACGCCGTGCAAAATTTTAATGGAAACAAATAACGAGTATGTTTCGAATTATTTTAGTGTCAAATAACTCAATCCAACTATCTGACATTTACGACTACCTGCTCTTGATTACCTTGTTAATATTTGAATGAAGCGCTGTCTTACCAACGCTTGTATTTATACGAAACTACAGCTATTCTGTGCAGAATGCGGAGAAATTGTATACAATTGCAGATGATCTATTTAACGAATAGTGAGAAAAACTTTAATGGCTAAATATAAAGGGTATTCATTTAATAATAATGTTTCGTGTGAATATGGTGTCTCAAAGGCTTAGTTTCTGAGATATGGAGTGTTAAAGTATCCAGAAAAGAAAAAAACGAAAAACTTTATACATATATCTGAAAGTAGAAGAGCATAAGACAACTAATATCGTAAATATTGTGAAGAAAGTTCATCATAATGGCAAAGAAAAAATATCTTGGTGGTACGGTTTCAAGGCAAATTATATTTTTTTTATTTACATATCAGCTCAATATTATTTTTGTACTTGAAAAATCAAATACACAATCAATGTTAATATGAAAATTTAATTTTTTTAATATTTTCACAATATAATTTTTTTAATAAAAAATATTTCAATTAAAATTACCATTAAACGATAATCAAATATTTTTTAATGTAGCTAAAGTCATGACCAAAAAGAATTAAGGAAATAATCTATAACAATACTTATTTATTTCTATTTTTTTCTTTACATTGCATAATATCATCAATACTGTATAATATTATTGGTTGAAAGAAGTATGTAACACGGTTTTTTCTAACATAAAATTTGCAGAACCTCTCGTACCTATTTTACGTAAAATTAAAACTATTTTCACTATTATACTGATAAAACATATGAGATTAATTTAAAACATATTAATGTTATTGATCGCCTAAAGTATAAAATATATGGGTATTCATATACCAAATAGCCCATACCGTTGAGTTGCCATGTCGCTAGGCTTCAAGCCATTTGTGTAACGACGTTTCAAGCAAGAGAAAAATTTTGCCGAAGATTGCTATTCGTTTCAGTGTATATCTACTGGGAAAGGTCACAGCCTGCGTACGAAAGCGAGCAAACAAAGCGAACATTATTAATTCTTACAAAAACATTTGAGCGAAAGCAATATAATCTACAATTATTGAAATGTTGTTAATTTTACTTTTAAAAGTTACTTTAAAACATTTTTATCAATACCTACATTTAAGTAAACAGGCATTGATAAAAAATAATGTACAAAATAAATCCGTAAGTACACGTGAGAACATTGCCAAACCGTTGTTAATATGTTGCTGCGATACATGTAGGAATGCGAGCCGCTGCATTTTGATTCTTCCTAAAATTCTGCTGGTGGTGTACTCTATCGGCAATTCGGAAATTTAAAACTGCTGGCCTATTCCAGTAGCGGTCTGGGGCGATACTATTTTGTCTGTGATGATTATAATATATCTATGCTAAATTTTAAATACTGTTTATCTATCATTCAATTAATTCTGGAATTATTTACTACATTTATTTATATTCATCTTTCTGAATTTCATTTAAAGAAATTAGTAGATTCGAAAATAAGTTGTGTCATCACGAAAGAACAGAAGGTAAGGCTGAGAAGAAACTGCACACTTTAACACAGAAAGAAGATCTGTTAAATTCATGCAAGAAATAATTTTGACAGAAAGAATCGGTTTTTAACCAAGCCATCAAGATGAAAATGAATTTATTCGAAAAATCAGTATCCACTTGTTCTATAAACCATTCAACGAACTCACTTCGCTCGGCGTGGTCAGTAAGCTTCAGTTCTTGAGGCAATTGAACTTTGTAAGCATGAAGATACAAATCTTTCTTTAGAATATGCTGTAGAAGGCTTCTCGAAATGTCCAATTCTTGATCAAGGTGTCGATTTGATATTCCTGAACTCTCAGCAACACTCTCACGAACTATTGAACGGCTTGTTGGACGGCTAGAGTGTTTAAGATCACCAATTGATCCAGTCTCCCCGAATTTTTAAATTAATCTCTTCACATTTGATGAAGTTAAATCACTATTCCGAGCATATTTTGTACGAAAACTGCGAACTGTAGCTGCCAAACCTTTATTATTTTTAAAATAACGCTCGACAATGCAAACGCGTTGTTCCTTCGCGTAGTTACTACTACTTAGTCCACATTTAATAACCCTGAATGGCGCCTGAACCCATTATATACTTTAATCCGTTAACTTCTTCTGATTCCAATTCTGTGGTAGACTTCGTCGCTCTAATATTTCCACAATCAAAATAATTATTCAAGAAATAATTCACAACGCAATTTTTTATTTCCTGCATTATGCAAGTACATTTGCATATGACGAAAGGTCAGTTAACTTTCCATAAATGCGACGTTGAATTATGTAGTCAATTAGTTTTCTTTTTATTATTATTATAATTTTCACCGAATCGTGCAATGTTCAAGGAGCATATATACTATGTCATTTTTAATCATGCAAAAAAAAACGAATGCTGATGGACAATTGTTGTTATTTTATGTGGTTGTCTGGGTGTGAACAGCGTAAATATTTCGAAAACATCCTGTTTACCAGCTATAATTGAAAATATCTTGAAAAAATCTAATCCAGAAATCCATTGCACTTGACAAAATTGTTTGTGAATGTTGGTCCCGAGGTTGGTCCTGAAAAAATAAAAAATTAATGTGCAGAATTTTCAAATCATCATAATCTACGGTAGCTCTTAATTACCATTGCAAATTGTAAAAAGGTGGAATATTCCAGAAGTAAAGTGTCTTCATTATAAAACAATTTACATAAATTAATTTCATTTTAGCGAAATCATGTTACACATTATAAATTCACAAAGTACAACAAAAATGTAACTGTCTAGTAAACAAACTATGTTCAACCATAGTTATAGTTAGTTTTCAATACTAATAGCCACCATAATCCAGAAGTAGGAAGTGGGCAAATAGCTAGAACCACAGGTGAAAGTAAAACAACAATCCCAAAAATCTTTCATAAGGAAAAGTTGTATTATTACCATTTTACACCAGTACAAAATCTTTTACCAGCAGACCTCCCAGGTAGAAAACAGTTTGCGCATTTTATGCGGACTCGGCAAAACCTTGACCGTGAATTTTTAAATAATGTGCTATGTACTGATGAAGCCATCTTTACTCGTCGAGGAATTTTCAATTTCAAAAACAATGGTATGATGAAAATCCTTACGTAAACACTGTTTGATTGTGCACGAAGCACCTTCTGATGTTGTCTCTTTTTGCCTGCCCTGACAAACAGGATGATTACGGGGCACTGATTGATTTTATTAATGAAACCCTTGGCTTGATTTTTCACTTATTTAATGACTTATAATAAGTTCTCACAAGGTGTCTTAACACTACTCTAACCTAAACTCATCTAGAGTTGGTGACAGAATTAACTACATCTATGTTTTTAAATGCCTTAAAACGATTCGTAGCAAGACGTGGCTTATGTAATCATATTTACTCGGACAATGCCTCTAATTTTACGCGAGCAAATTGTGAGTTGTTAGAGTTTTATGACATAATTCAGAAAGGCCAAATTCAATTTATTTGCGCGATCAGAAAATTAAGTGGCATTATATTCCAGCACGTTCTCCAAACTTGAATAAATGTTTGGTGCGGAATTATAGGAAACTACCTTCTCGGTCCACATGAACTTCCTCCGAATTTGGGAGGTGACCATTTAGTTAATTAACTGGATGATTTACCATTAAATTTGCTGCAGAATCAGCCCTAAGGACTTTTGTTTTTGGGGTTACATGAAATCAGTCGTTAATGGAGAAACTAAACTAATTCAAAAAATTAAAGGGTCAAAAGAATTTCCGAAATTTTTCCGTGATTTTTGACACTGTTCCTATTTAGGTGAAAAATGGTCATATAGGGAATTAAAAAAAGAATTTTGAAGCTCTAAGATTCTAGTTTTTAGATCTTTCGGTCGAAATTTTGTAGGAGCTAAAGTTATCATGCAATTTTATTTTTGAGTTCACGGACTGCTGCCGCAAATTTTATCTTTCACACGAATTTTAAAAAACAAGAAAAAAGGGGTAATTTATGTTTTTTTAGAAAATTGACGGATAAATTAATTAAATTAGAAATATTAACGAAATGACTAATGTTAAGCATGACTTTTACAGTTCGATATACCCAGAAGAACCCTGTGAAGTTTCATCTCGATCTAGCGAACTGTTTCTTTGTTTCAAACTTTTGAAAAAAATTAAAGGGCCACGTTTTTTGAGCTTAAACACGTAATCATGATTAAAATGGAAAATTTTTGAGATTTTCTCACATTTTTACCGCAAATAACGTTTAAATTGATGAAAAAAAAGTTTTTTTGAATGAATATTTCTAATTTAGCCGTCAATTTTCTAACAAAAAACATAGATTGCCCTTCTTTTCCTGTTTTTTAAAATTCGTGTAAAGAAAGGATGGAAAAAAAAATTTCCGAAAGGTTGTGGCAGAATGTTATAGGAAATTTATTCCGGTTTTTGAAACTGCCCTCTTCAGTTCTCTGTACGACCATTTGTCGTCGAGACATCGATGATTGAAGACAAAAGAATCTTTTTCCATTAAAAGTCCGATATTTCGATGAAAAATGGTCGTATCGAATTTAAAAAAAAAAAACAAAATTGAAGCTGAAAATCACGGAAAAATTGCGGAAATACTTTTGACCCTTTAATTTTTGCATTAGTTTATAAACACCTGGGAAGAACTTTGGCAGCAGGTTTTAAATTCTGCGGAATTATTTCGCAATTAGGATAAATTTAATAAACGCGTTGATAAATGTGTTGACGTTAGAGGTGGACATTTTGAGCAATTATTGTCAAAAAGATACATTTTTTTTACTAAAGTTTAGTATTTTACTGTTCACTACAATTTTTAATTCTAAATGTTTCTGACGTTTCTAAATTATTTTAATTATTTCAACTATTAGTATTGAAAGTTTCAAAAAATATATCGAAAATGGTGCGAGGTAGATTTCATAAAATACACCTTTTTTGTGTAAAAAAAATAGGAAAATAAAAATTTGATACTGAGGATGAGATCTTAAAATACAAAAGAGTTATATCGTTTTAATCCCAAAATTTTGTGTGGATATTTTTATTTACTAAGAAATTAATAAATAAAATAATGTTTTACATGTTTAACATCCTATATCTCTTTAACTAGGTATCAACTTTTGGACAATATTTTGCCTCGGGCAACCCATGAATTTTGGCCCATTACCTCGGAACTACCCTGTATACATATTGGCGCTTATCCCTTCTTGCGCCAAGGTATACAATTGTAGTCAACGTTTCGAAAAGTCAATCTCTTTTCATTAAAATTCTCATCAATTAAAATGTAATGATGTTTCTCTTTTAATTAGGTTAGTTTTTTTAATTTATTTGCTTTTGTCCGCTTTCATAGCTAGAGATATATTGTCCCCTTTTTCACGTACAGCCACTTATCCAACAAAAATGACAAAACTCCTTTACGTCGCGTCTGGCACTAACTACGATGTATACCATCTGAATATAAATTTAAAAAATATGAGTCCATTGCAGGAGAAAATTGAAACACATTTTTCTGTGGGACAGTGCATTTTAGCGATATTAAAAAAATATCCAACACAATACTTAATGATTATTCCAGCTTTAGATGACGGGGAACATTTACTTTACATAAAAGGACCCTAAAAAAAGTTTGCACGATACTGTTTTTTGTATTTACAATGAAACTGTATCTGACCATGGATGTTTGTATTAGTTCTGTGTTAATTTAAAAAAAAATTGCGTAGCCAGTTCACAAGATAAACCTGAAAATAATTTAATTCTCCATTTCTATCTCGGAAACGAAGCATTTGTCCACAATAGACTAATTTTGAACCAAAATCCAAATAATTATTATAATTTTTTATGTACATATCTGTTCTGACACTCCTAGAAAAATAATTTAGGATTACCCATTAATCTCTGCATCAGAGAATTGAAAGTATTCTATCAGAAATTCACATTCTTCGACTATTGAAATGATGCAAACGCTTCGATATATCCGACACAGGGATTCGTTTTAATCCAGACGCCGAATCAGGACGATAAAGGATCCAATCAGGACATTGAACAAAGGCAGGATTAAATCAGACACATAGATTTGACATATCAAGCTTACAGTCCGTAGATACGCATCAAATAATTTTTATAAAGAAGCGATATGTGAACTTTATTATGCAGAATAGGTCACTATTAATTTGCTAAACCTAAAATTTGATTTCTATTGGCCAAAATCAGAAAAAAATCCAATGAAATTATAAAGATGTGCCCACTCGTAACTTTTAGTTTTAGTCCAAATAGAGATGTTAGACAAGAAAGCAACCTATACAAATTATTGGTGTATAGTACCATTGAATACGATCACAGTCCTGCTGGTAGTATTTCGTCCTATAGGTCAAGGGCGAATGGAGAAGCAAAAGGTACAAAAAATTTACAAAAAAAGATTATTGGTCTCACCACCATTCGGTTGACGAAGATTAGTTACAGTGAAGTTAGTTATTACATTTTAGTTTTGATTTAGATCAGACTTAAATATTATTAACTGACGTATCCCATCAGTTTCAGACTGACTACTAAAATTTATGTCTTTAGATATTTAATCTAATTTTTAATCTGATTGGTTTAGTGCCACCGCAAAAAATTTTGGTTAATTCATAGAAAACATGTTTTTGAAATTGTTATTGAGCAATAAGTAACACATTTATGTTATCCTTCATGTTATTTATGTATAAATAATATTTTCCATTGAAGTCTGAGCGGTTTGAAATGTATCGCAAAATAAACAAAAGTTTGGGAAAGATTTGACTGATAGTCACACTGTGGTAAGTATAAAAGGAAACAGTTGTTAAAAAATATATAATAAGTTTCCATCGCGTGCAATCCAGTTACGCCGCAAAGGAAAGAACAAGATGTCGAAACATATGTCCGAAGATTTCAAACAAATTGTTCTACAAGTAAATGATTACTTTGAAGCTAAAAAATAAATGGTTTATGTGAGATTCAACTGCGGCAAGTGACAAAACGTACTGCAAAAGTTTTAAACATTAATGAAAGTAGTGTTAAGAGAGTTACAAGTGAGAAGAACAGAACTGGTACTGTTTCTAAATCAAAAGCTGGCGGCAGTAGGGAAATAGAAATTGATGATTTCATGATGGCAAATCTTACACTTTTATACAGAAAAAACATTTCCAACAATAGCAGAACTTCATCAAAGATTGAAGAATGACCTCCCTGATTTTCCCGAGGTGTGTATCTCCACAATGAATCGTTGGATTAAAGAAATGAACTTTCGTTTTTGGAAATTTCATAGTAAACCGATATTAATAGAACAATATAGTACTGCGGCTACTCGAGCACAGTAGGTACTTATATTCGGTTAAAAACTACCGGGAAATCTTTTATACGGATGAAACGTTTCATTGGCTTTTTTTTCGTTCCTGTCAAAGTAAAGTAGGACAAACCCTATATCGACGTATTTCCCTTCAAAAGGACTAGCCATTTATGCTTAAAAAATTAGGTAGTGCTATTTAAAAAAAATGTCGATGACGTCATAGGTTTATGAAACATAGCGCAAAAAAGGTTTAAGTAACGTGACAAAATGACAATTCCTATTTACTAATTGACGTATTTTAGCGTTTTTGTGAAAACGCAACACAAAATAAAATACGAATTTTTTGCGTTACTTCTGGGACACACTGTATATATAATTACAAAGCCAAAGTGTTTGCAGCGGTGGTCGTGGTTACTGTCTCGCAGCAGTGAAAGACGGAGCGCATATTTACTATGCAGTTTGACATCTGTTTAGTCCGACCATAACCAAATAGTAGACAGACTAACAGTAACGTTATCTATTGAAAAACCAATGGTGCGAGAAATACCAAACTTTAACGGAAAAGTAATTTAACTGCTTTTGAAAATTGCTTTCCTATATCGAAACGAGAGCGGATAATATCGTATTACTTTATTAACCTTGGATATAAATGTCATCTATCAATTTTTCGCCGTATGTACACAAAAAAACAAAAGGAAAATCAATATTTAATTAAAGTTTCTACGGATAATTCCATACTGAGTTGACTAACTTTAATTAGTGTCGATGTTTTCCTTGGCATTAACACAGAAGATAAAAAAATTCTGCTCGCATCGCTCCCACCTAGCCAAATATTTCTCCACGGTTTTGAACTACAGTAACTAAATTTAGTAAGGAGATTTAAAATTATGGTATATTTATTACTCGTAGTTTCTAAATTAAAATGTAATAAATTTCACTAAATATATAATATTTTAAATGCAAAATATTTTATTTACTTAATTGTAGGTGGCAAATACGTGTGGTATAAATATAGTTTCAACCTAACTAAATAGAAAAGTAAATATAAATTATTTATGTGGAAATGTTCAGTAAATGACATTTTTTTCAATTTAAATGGTGCTGAGTTTACTGTGCAATTCTACAACTAAAAAATAAAAAAAACTTCATACGAAGATACATTATAAACTGGAGAAATGTCTCATAACCATGCTACAGTTCTTTAAATGTAAACATTACTATTAGGTCTTGAATTTAATAGTCGCGGAACAGAGCAAAGCTGAACTTTTTTTAGATATACCTTCAAATTTATCTGCAACGCAAAAGCCACCCCATTTCCCATTAAAATTTCCATTGAAGTTAAATCAGTTACCAGGAAATACCTACGGTGTTAGACTTTTTGCGAACATAAATCTAATACAAATGCGTATGGCAGAACAAGGCAAAGTTGAAATTTTATTAGGGTATGCCTTCCAATAACACAAAAACCACCCCATTTCCTATTAAACTCTCAATTTTATGTTGCATAGTAAAGTTTTATTGATGCGTGACATTCCCGCAAATTACTGGGGCAATTTCCGAATTTTCCAGAAAGTAAAACACACAAATGTGTGGGTAAGGTGATATCTGTTATCTGGAAATGTTTACAAATGCAACCTTTGTCGGTTTATTTTGATTTATTGGGCAATTTTAATCTACCTGTATAGCAACTGTTGTTCAGGAATGTTTTTGTTTACTCGACAGCTTCATTTGCGAGCAAAAGGCAAAGCAAGCTTAAAATATGGTTCCAATGATGGAAAAATACAGTATTTCAATTTCCTGCCAGGGCGTGTTATATTCCACATTATAATACTCCCGTATAGGGTGATTTCATACTACATTGTGTGAACCTATGTCAAAAATTCAAACGGGTGAAAACACTGATGTCACAAACTTGTATCGGAATCATAGATAAAAAAGCTAATTAAAAATGTGTTTAAAACTGTTTTGGAACTGCTGTAATACATGTATTTTATAGTGGCGACTACTTACAAAAAATTCTGTAACACTTTTTATGAGTTTGTAGGTTTCTTATGAAGCCGGACTGTATTCGAAAGTCAATTGTTGTAGTGATTGCTGTGCTGTTTTTCGAGTGTACATTTGATAGCCGTATTTCCAAGTTTTCTTTTGAAAATGGCGCATTTATTTAGCAATCGCGATTATGATATGCTCATAATTTATGGCGAAGCAAACGAAAATGCCCATAGAGTTTGTCAAGTGTACCGTGCAAGATATCCATTGTACTCATTTGTACCCATTTCATATTCAACGTGTTCAAGCGCTTACTCCTGAGGGTTTCCACCACGTCGATGTTTTTGCGAATGGTTGCTTTAGGAATATGCAAGATATCCTCAATTTACAGCGGAAATACTTGTAACATGTTTCAGTCGAAATGGTGTACGTAACATCCACAATACTCATCAGTGGACTATCGAAAATCCACACGAAATACGTCGGTCGTGGTGCCTTTCAGTAACAGTTTTCAGTGAACATGTGGGCAGGTATCGTTAATGACACTTTAATAGGACCCTTTGAATTGCCTAGACTTAGACGCTTAGACGGTGCTTCATATCTAGTTTATTTGCAAAATCGCTTGCCGGACTGCCATTAAATGTTCGACAAAATATGTGATTACTGCTCACTCTTTCCGGAGGCCGCAGCAGCCTAGTCCCCCCCCCCCGATCCCCATACCCCACCTCCTTAGAATTCTTTTTGTGGGGACCTCACCTTTTGTGAAAAGTGTTGTATATTCGTGACATAGACCAACTGCGACATCGTATTGCCGAAACTTGTAATTCGATTCGAGAGGACATGGCAATGTTGCAACACGTGCGAGCGAATTGGATACGTCGCGCTGAATCTTGTGTGCAAGCAAATGGTGGGTACATCGAACATCTTCTATGAAAATCAGAAATTCTCTAAAGGTGATTCCTTACAATGTTGAGGTGTCAGATTTTAAAATTACAGTTTACTCAACACAAATCCGTGTATTTACCTCATTTTGACATAACAGACATGTGGCAAAAATATTTGACATAAGTTCTTTAACACCCTGTAGATCTTGATAGACAGTCTTTCGCTTCTTTTTCGACACAGATAAATCTCTATTATATTCCGTTGTGTTGCAGTTGTCTATAACTAGGGTTGAAACTAAAATAGTTTGGATTAAAAAAAACAGATTTTTAGAATTAATTTGAGTTAGTTTCACAAAAATAAGCAGGTATCTACGTAAATCAATTTTTTAGTTGAAAATACAAAAAGGTTGTACCTACTTAAATAAAAACAATAAATTTTTCCAATTGGATGCATCTTCCCCTACACCCAAAGATATTTAACACTGTATACATGTTTAACCACTGACTAATATAAAATAAATGGACGACATTACCTTCGTTCAATTTCCGATTCCTTACTTCAGACGTCATAAACATACGCATTCAATTTGAGTAAAAGTAATAAGATTTTGGTGTTCGTATTTCTTTAAGCAATCTGTGGAATCTGCAGAATTACATGTAGGGAAAGTAAATATAAACTCAATTTATTAAGGCCACTTTATTATTATTCTCAAAGTAAAGAAGAAATCTTTAATGCTATGACAAGGAATTGCTTTGTCAGAAAAAGGTATTAGGTAAAGACAGAGCAAAAGGTATCAAAAAGGGAAGGTTATATCCAGGGATATATAATTTTTTAATTCAGAGGAAATAATGAGACCGATTAAATAAATTAAGAGGGCGTTTAAGCAAAACCCTTGCCAAAGTCGATATTCCAAAATAAATAATTTTAAGGTGCGTCAAGTCTTAAGGATAGTTTAAGCAAAAAGTTACTCATCCAAAAAAATGCAGAATCTCCAAAATCACGCCTTACGTCAAAATTGTATAAAGTTGAAATTAAAGAGATAAATGTTTAATACAAAACAGTACCTTTCAACCATAGGCGTGCATAGAAAAAGATTTGTTTATCAAAATTTCATGAAAATATGCCGAATAAAGATATTTCTAAATGTATCTTTAAAAAATGAAATAAGAAAAATCATGTTATCTACTACTTTATAATACTAGTATTATGAGTAAATTAATAAAATTAAAACTGAAAGCTCAACAAATAGAAAACACAACACGATCTAAATGAATATAACCAAGACAATGCTGTTAGGATAAAGTGTATCTGTTTCTATAGAATTTATCATGCTTATATTCTAGTCTAAACTTACTTTACCATCTTACGTAGACGCATTTTAATTGATGCGACACCAAATCCTCATATTTTATTCATGTCATTTGCATGCCTAGCTAATCCACATCAGACCCTACAGACACCTTTTTATAATTCGTTTGAAAAACGGAATTAAATTTTTAAACTTAATTACTTCGAGCGTAATATGGTAATCATCGTTTCCCCAATTAGAGGAGCTTTTAAATTTTTATACTATGCTGAGTTTCTGTTTGGCAATTAGTGAAATAAATGTTTTACTCAAATTAAGTTCTGCTTTGCAATTACCGACAATAATCCAAACCCCAAATGAAAATGGGAACACGGTAAACAGTTTTGTTTGTACTCGTGATATAATTGTAAGTAATTAAAATGAAAATGAATATTAATTACCTCTTATAGTTCAAATAAGAAAGGACCCCTCTTTTACTTCGATAATATTATCTAAAATAGTTATGGCGATGAAGTCAATAACTGTTTATTCCTTTATAACTCTACTGGTCCTGTTAAAAAAATAAGAAAATTTGTTAACTCTGGAAAACTTAACAAAATCTTCATTTTTGCACAATTGTAAAAATAAGTAAATGTCAAATATGGACACAATTTATTTTTATCACAATTTTACGAATTGTGTAAATTTTCATCTATTGCACACTAAATTTTTAAAGTATCTAGAGAAATAAAATCTACATGATTTAGGTCTGGAGAGCGAGAAGGCAAATAGAACCCATTCGCCATCCTATTTAGGTATGCATCTGGAAGTTCAGTATTTAAATATTTTCGTACACCACGAGAGTAATGTGAGTTCCATCATATAATTATAACAGTTCCTGATGTAGAGGGGTATAGGCTATTGATTGTAGGATTTTAAAAGGAACTAAGACGTTCAAGACATTTTATTACATGAATCGTTCAAGTCATTTTAGTTGAAAAAACCGCGGAGTGCTATTAAATTTGAGGGTGGAAATTGGAGATAGGGGTGAAAATACACCCCTTTCAGTTTTTTAATTGTAGCTCGAAAACGAAGCAAAATTTCGCTATAGTTCATAGGAAAAATTATTTAGAGAATTGAATTTCCCATCGAAACGGCTTATTTAAAAAATTTAAAATGAAAATTTTATACAAAAAATCGTTAATAAATAATTTGAAAAAAAGCAAAAAATTATATTTTTTGATTTTTTTTTTTACTTTTTTGCCTCCAGCTTTTTTGAGTAGATATGTTCATAAAAAAAGTAGATAAAATTTCCTTCAAAATAAGAGGTTGTAAAGTATTTTTGGATGAAAATTGACTGATATATGGCCGCTCAAACTTACAATTAGCCAATTTTTCGATTGTCATCGCGTTTACCCTTATACAGTGTAGGAAAGTACCGATGGTCTATCAGAAGTTACGTGAGAGCGATAAAGTAAGCAATAGAAATCCATGTGATAGACAAGGATGGCTATAATGAAGGCGTCGAATAGTCAACGCCCATTTCGCCCTTCCACAAATAAGATCTACTTCTTATTCTTAAACGGGCGGTGACTAAGAGAAGCCTTCATTATAGCCATGCTTCTCTATCGCATGGATTTCTATGGCTTACTTTATCGCTCTCACGTAACTTCAGATAGACCATCGGTACTTTCCTACCCTGTACGTTTTAAGTCAATTTTTTTGCAAAAAACGAAGGAAATAAGATGTTCATGGGTTTTCATCACATAACTTGTTCGAAGGGTCATTAAAGATGAAAAAATCGCGGGGTGCTATTAAATTAGAGGGTTGAAATTGAAGATAAGGGTGAAAATGCGCTTTTGCAGTTTTTTAAATATAGCACGAAAATAAAGCAAAATTTCGGTATAGTTCATAGGAAAAATTTTGTAGAGGATAGACTTTCCCATCGAAATGGCTAATTTAAAAAATTTAAAAGAAAAATTTTATACAAAAAATTGTTAATAAGTAAACAATTTTCAAAAAAGCAAAAAATAAGAGTATTTTTAGAAGAGGTAGACAAAGAAAATTGCTGTACAAAAAAACTAGATGAGATTATCTTCAAAATGATGCATTTTCAAACGTTTTTGGACTAATATTGACTAAGTTATAACCGGTTAAACTGAAATATTTTTTAGTCGTCGTTTTTAACGTAATAATGATTATAATTCTTATTATTTTTACGAATTGGTTCTTTACTAATAAAAAATTATTTCAAAAGTTTTAGTTGTTAATAATAATTAATAAAGATTTTCAGTCAAAAAAGTAAAAAAAAATCAAAATATCTTATTTTTTGCTTTTTTAAAATGGTTTATTAACAATCTTTTGCATACAATTTTTCTTTTAATTTTTTTAAATATCGAAGCCATTTCGATGGGAAATTCAATTCTCTACAAATTTTTTCATATGAACTACATATACTTATCGAAATTTTGCTTCGTTTGCGTGCTATATTTAAAAAACTGCAAAAGTGCATTTTCATTTTCAATTTCAACCCTCTAATTTAATAGCACCCCGAGTTTTTTTCATCTAAAATGACCCTTTCAACGATTCAAGGAATAAAATTGCTTGAACGTCATAGTTCCTTTTAACCCTGTTTTTTTTTAGATATAATAAGATAGGCTATTGACTAGTACTTCTTCAAAAAGAACTGGTAAATCATTTCCTAAAAGCTTAAAAAAATTATGTTCAGTGGGACAGTTTGGGAACATAAAAGGTGCCTTATTAAAAAATTGTTCACAAAGTGAAGAAGTGGGAAGTAAACACAGTTTCGTCTGAGAATATAGGAAAGTCTTGGCTTGTTAGTAATTTTGTACTACAAGCGGTCGCAAGTCTACACGTAAAGAATAATATTCTAGCAGATAATGGACTTTGTACATGAAACGGATACAGCTGTCATTCCTTTAATGTGCACCACTTAACCTGATTAGATGTAATAAAACATAAAACCACTAATAACAATAACATTTGGTTCTATAATTTTACTCACATTAGATTAATACTGAAACACAATATACTAAAATCGCTGTATCTTTTCCATTGCGTTACAAATATTCGTATGAACTAAGACGAAAAATCCTAGTCAAATTAGTCGCTGTTTTCATATAATTGAAATGTCATCTTGACAAATTGGGTCATTCCATGTCAACTGTCCCAGCGCTTCCAGGCAACCATCTTCAATCTTCATGAAGTTTTGCACGGAAATAGTCCTTGATCCCAATTAAACTAGGTAAAATATTAGACTTTAATATGCTTTCGTTCACAAGTTATAGCCTTTGGTAAAAATCCCTCAACTTTGCTTGTTTTTTCTGTTTGGATCAACGAAGAACGATGAAATTTAGCTGCCTAGAACAACTTTTTGTACCAAATCCAGTCGTGCAAATAAAAATAGTATATTATGTTACTAGGAGTAGAAGGCGATCATTATGTGTTGAGCCCAAAAGTTTGCTCGCCGAGGCGTTAGCCGAGGCTGAGCAAATTGGGCAAAACACATAATGAGCCTTCCACTCCGAGTGACATATACTATTTTTTCTTCAAGCGTGAATATAAAAAATTACTAATTTTGAAAATTTATAGCGGATAACGCGATGTTCAATCTCAGCACAAAATAAAATCAGTAGGTAGGTAATACTATTTATTTTATACATTTTATACATTTTATTGATTAATTAAACATGACAGTTTTAACCACTTTATTCATGAATAAAAAAACAAATGTAACAATTATTTTTCTTTAATTTGAATTAAACGAATAAACATCTAAATTACCTACATGTCTATCATCAAACTTTATTTATTAACATGAATATTAAATGTGCAATTTTGTATGGTACAGTTGTTGATATTTAAAGCGCTGCTGGCTGTCTTTTTTTCAAAGTTTACAGTTCTGTCGTTGAATACGTTACTTGTAATAAGGTTCTCAGTTTCAGTGTTAACAATTGTACCATTATTAACAGAAAAGTCTTCGATTAAATTATTTTCAGGATCAATATTTACAGTTTCGCTTGATGTACTTGGTTCATTATACTCTAATGGGTTTAATATTTTCATCGCTATCTGTTTCTTATTGTTTACAGAATCTTCAATGTATCCTTCAGCGACGCTGGTAGATTTCCATCCACCATGTCGCTTTAGGGTTGTAATGTCTCCACCATTATCAACTAAGATAGTTGCCGAGGTTCTTCTAAGGCAATGCCCCGTATATTCATGTGGATTTGGCAACCTTAAAAATGATGCAACATCTTTTGGCACTTTTGAAATTTTATGTATGCCCATTACAACACGATGACAATGGCCATTTTGATATTTAATAAAAAATCTATCAAAAGTTATGTCTTTTGGCCGAAGAGTAGCATATTTTCTGTATAAATTTAAATAAAACTCTCCAATTATGGTAAATGAACGATGTTTTTTAGTTTTTGTATTGGGAATATTTACTAATATTATATTTCCCAAATCTTTTACATCATTAACTTTTACTTGAATGAGTTCATCGCATCTACAAGCTCCTGTGACTCCAAATATTAGTGCAACCTAAAAAATATAGAATTATTAATTTTGTAACAATAAAAAAAGTTGGAAAATGCAAGGAAATTCTAAAACATGACGTAATTTTAAGACATCTATATTTATGAGTTTTTACAACATTCTTCCAATGAGCTATCTTTATTTCCGAAAATTGTTTATTATTCTCGTAATGGATACTATAAAATAACTTGAAGTTTACAAATTATAACAAAATTTTGTATTACAAATATAAAAAGGTTAAATATATATCTACCTATAATTTAAAAAGTACATACCTTGGTTGCTAAATATTTATCATCAGGTGCTTTATTCAGGAATTCGTCAAATTCTTTTTTAGACAAAACTTTCGACTTTTTTGGTTTATAATTTTCACCTTGTCGTTTCAAAAATGTAATTAATTTTGAATATTTCTCAATATTTACATTGTGTTCTATGTTTAATTTAGATTTTACCATTGAATATTGCGCCCATAAAGTTGAACTTTTCAGTGTTCTGGATAATCTTGTAAAATATGCTATCATCACATTTTCTGAATAAATATGTGCATTATTTTCTTTTGCCCAATTTATGAATTTATCATAAGCATTTTCATAAATTTTTCTCGACTTTGTTGGTATAAGTGTTGCCACTGATGTATTTGCAATTTCCAGTAATTCTGGTGGTGTGCACTGCATTTCTTCAGACATTTTAAAAACGACCCGACGCGACATCAAATTTCAACTGACACTTAATGAAACGTCAAAGCTTCTTGAATCTTTAATTCGTTGCTAGGATACTTACCTACACATTGTTACATTTTTTTACTAGTTAAAAAATGAAAAATATTTGTACTAGTTAAACAATAGGCTGCTTCTAAAGGAGGTGTTGCACTATATAATATAAGTATTATTATACGCTTGAAGAAAAAGCAATTTTCAAACCTAAATTGACACTGCAAGTTAATTGAACAGACGGTACAGTAACGTTGCATTCTAATTGTAAAGAACTATGGCATGAGAACCATAAAGAAACCCACTGAGAGCTTAGGAACCTTGGGAACACGTTGTCAGCGACTTAGATGATATTAGTGGATCTTTTTTTTTTCTGGGGTGGGCACCGGGCTTTCTAGGGTGGATCGTGCTCACCCCTGTTCCCTCTAGCTACGCCATTGTAAGAGACTTAGATACGTAAGGATAAAAGTTTAAAAAAAAACTAATTTTGCTCAAAAATATTTTGTTCTTAATCTTCACCAATAATTTCTCCTAACACTCGGTACTATTAAGTTATTTTACCTCTATATTTACTCGTATTCCCTTTCGTAGGAGCATTGCGTGTCATCTGCATGGCGCTATGTGAGACGAATAAAGCAATTAATTAAATTAAATTAGTTATTAGGTAGCATTAATAGTGCACCGCGACATCAGCGCTGTAATATAAGTCCGGTCAAAATAGACATGTCAAATAACGAAAATTCCGACAGAGCTAAATTTTGGTGGAGACCTTGGGTACACCATTAGAAATAAAGTGTCAAAAGTCCCCATCGATCCCAGGTGTGCTAAAAAAGTTATTCGGGGTCAAAAGTCAAAATTTAAGCTTTTTGGATTTTTTTCGAAAACGGTAAATTTTATCAAAAAAGTAGTCCTGACAAAAATTATAGATCTTAAAATTATCTACAAAAATGGTCCTTATACTTTTTTTCTAGGAATCACCATTCCTGAGATATCGCAATTCTAATAGTTGAAGGAGTCGCGTTCTACATGATATGCACACATTTCCACACCACCTGTGAGGTAGTGTACTTTGGCGCAATTTTTTTAACGTAGCTTTCCCGGTAGGCCTACTCCATGAACTGTTATTACGGAATTTTCAGGGACAATACTCTTTTAACTGCATGGTGATTATTGATATTGATATTGGTTATTGACTTTAACTGTCGTTCTGATTTGTTTTGATATTTTAATCTAATTCATACTCTTCAAAGTCGACTTCGACAGTCATGTCTTCTTCGATTTCTTCTTCTTCTTCCTCTTCTTTTTGCTGGATGTTCATAAATTGTTCAAATGAAGATGAATCAGCTGTCTCTTCATCGAAATCACATGAATGTTCGTATGTTGTATTCAATTGGACATTTGAGCAAGACTGGCTTAGTACACGCTGGAGAACACAGTACAGCCACATTTAGCACTGCAACATTTTTTGCAATTGCAAAAAATAGTGTTTAGGAGTTTTTCCGGAGCAGGTGGGAGTAAAGTTTGAATCGGTTCCAAAGTATTGTCTGTTAATTTCCAACCCCAGTCTTCTGGGTTCAGTTGATTGCCTAGCCATGTCTGAACTTGCTAATATACTCGATACAAGTGTTGAATAGCAGAAGCCGTTGTTGGAGGAAGACAAGATAGTTGTACTTGTTTCTTGTTTCGAGTATTTTTACAAAAGTTTTTACAACAGAGTAGCCAGATGTTATTCAAGGCTATGCGGGTAGGGGGGATTGACTAAGAGAATGAGTTTCTTTTAAGTGTATATTCTCAGAATAGTATAGTTTATACATATGAGAGACATAAATAGGCATTTTTACTTGTATTAAGTGCCTGACTGATATACGTGGCATATACAGGGTGAGTCAAAATTCACTCCCCAGCGGCCGGATATATATTCTAAAATAAAAAATATAACAAAAATGTAGAATACTAAAATATCGAAAGCGGAGCCGTTTTCGAATAAATTATTAATTTTAGTTCAATCACCACAACCTTCATTATTGGCATTATGACAATCCTCATGAAAAATGTCAGCGGAATCAGCAATGACGTTGGTCTGTAAATGTTTGGATATGTATTTACGGGAAAAGGATCATAGGTCCATATTTTTTGCCGAGAATACTGAATGGTGAAAATTACAGTAATTTTCGCGAGAACTTTTTGCCAGGTTTGTTAGAAAATATTCCTCTACAACAACGTGCAACTATGTGGTTTCAGCATGATGGTGCGCCCGCATATTATGCCACATTACAAGTACGACATATTTTGAACAGCGGCACCGTTTTCCTAATAAATGGATTGGTCGGGGTGGACCAACACCATGGCCACCCCGGTCTCCTTACTTGACTGCGATAGACTTTTGGTTATGGGGATACATAAAAGAAAAGGTTTATTTTATTGTGCCTGTTGGCGAGGATGATGTTATTGGCAGGATTCATGAAGCAGTAGCGGAAATAAATGAAGCTAATTTCTGTTCTGTTGCCAGGAGTTTCTACCACAGGTTGCAGAAGTGTATTAACGAAAATGGTAATGTTTTTGAAGATTAGCCAAAGGCAGAAGGATCTTCGTTTTTGCTATTTCTTATTTTGTATGGATTTAAATGGATTTTAATGGTTTTATTAAACAAAAAAATTATAAATTTGAATTTTTCTTTACAAAATTTTCCGAAAACGGCTCCGCTTTCGAGATTTTAGTATTCTACATTTTTGTTTTATTTTTTATTTTAGAATATATATCCGGCAGCTGGGGAGTGAATTCTGACTCACCCTGTATGTGCATATCATGTAGAACGGGACTCCTTCAACTTTTAGAATCGCTATATCTCAGGAATGGTGATTCTTAGAAAAAAAAGTATAATGGTCATATTTGTAGATAATTTTAAGATCTATAATTTTTTCAAAGGGCTACTTTTTTAATAAAATTTACCGTTTTCGAAAAAAATCCAAAAATCTCAAATTTTGACCTTTGACCCCGAATAACTTTTTTAGCACACGTGGGATCGATGGGGACTTTTGACACTTTATTTATAATGATGTATCCAAGGTCTCCACCAAAATTTAGCTCTGTCGGAATTTTCGTTATTTGACCACTATTTTTATGACTAATTTGACCGGACTAATACTGCCACTGGCTACAAGGAAAATCAATGTAGCATCTCTCAATTGTAGTGGAAAGTCACGTAGTTCGACATTAAGAAAAAGCGAGTGCAATAACGAGCATTTAAATAGGTAGACATCGATATCGCGTTCTCTAACGTCCCTTCAAATTATATAATTATTATAATTACGTACATTAACTTATGCTCCTGGCAAGTTAATTGCATTGCTTCGGATCGTAATATACACTTAGGAATCAGTTCAATTAATGTTAGTAGTGGAAACGTATCGAATTGGTTGTGCAATCTGATATACCTCAAGAGCATAATTACTACATTACATAATTAATCAAACTTGTTCGATATGATTCTACCGAAATTCTTCCTCCTTTCACAGGAGTATTGAAACCGACTACAATTAACTCAAATATCGTTTACAAGATTTTTCTTTACTCTATCAAAATCTTCAATGTATTGTATCTCTGTTTCTGTAGCAAACGTCATGGAACTTCAGCTTCCCTCGTGATTTATTTACTATTAGGCCTGTTCTAGTATCATCTCTTAAAGCAGAGGTCAGATTTTTCCAAAAGGGCAAAAACTTTCTTTACGACATTGTGACTTAGTGCGGCTCGGAGTTTAACAGGACCGTAGTCAGATAACGAATGAAAATGTTAATATGTTTACAAAATATGTCGCAACATAGTACTATTGTGTAGTGGCATATTGGAAGGAGTTAAAACATATTACTACGTGCTTTTCAAAGTTTTCTTTAGTGAAACAGCGACGTTTATCGCTTAATATTAACTTGTGTAGGGAAAATGGCCGTTCAACGTCTACTGTTGACAACGGACAGTATGAGAAATTGTTGAGGCATGAACTATACAGGGTGTCTCATAATTAGCTGCCAACCCTGAACAGGCCGATTCTATTATTGAAGTTAAGTAAAAAAGTTCATATGAACATGGGTCCGGAAATGCTTCCTAAGGGCACAGGGACCCATTGAAGAGGGAGGAATGGAAATCATTTTTTTGCAATATCTCTCAATCGCGTTGTGATAAATGAATGAAATTTGGTATACACAGCTAAATTTTGATGAGCAATTTGATGGACTAATCCATTTATTTCCACAAGGTCCATTGGGGTGGGTACGGGGGGGCCCTTGGTACTTTGCGTGTGTAACTTTTTCATCTTTGACTTTTTAACAAATTGGACAGCAAATTCCGTTTTCCCGAACTGTTTTACGTTAAAAAGGTACTCTTGTTTCAAATCGTTATCTTTAACGGTTTCTGAGAAAATCGCTCTTGAATTAATCCCACTTTGGTCAATTTCATAGTAATTTAAACAAAAAAAATTTTTTTGTTTAAATTTAATCTAATTTTAATAAAAAAATAATAATAAAAAATTAAATTAAATAAAAATTAATCCTTTAAATGGAAAAGAGAGGAAAGGAAAATTATTATTATTTTTTTTTGTTTAAATTACTATGAAATTGACCAAAGTGGGATTAATTCAAGAGCGATTTTCTCAGAAACCGTTAAAGATAACGATTTGAAACAAGAGTACCTTTTTAACGTAAAACAGTTCGGGAAAACGGAATTTGCTGTCCAATTTGTTAAAAAGTCAAAGATGAAAAAGTTACACACGCAAAGTACCAAGGGCCCCCCCGTACCCACCCCAATGGACCTTGTGGAAATAAATGGATTAGTCCATCAAATTGCTCATCAAAATTTAGCTGTGTATACCAAATTTCATTCATTTATCACAACGCGATTGAGAGATATTGCAAAAAAATGATTTCCATTCCTCCCTCTTCAATGGGTCCCTGTGCCCTTAGGAAGCATTTCCGGACCTATGTTCATATGAACTTTTTTACTTAGTTTTGATCATAGAATCGGCCTGTTCAGGGTTGGCAGCTAATTATGAGACACCCTGTATATTAATATATTTGCTGGTAACTCCTGATATGTACCAGATAAAACTTTACATATGTTTTCCAAAATGGTGTATCCTGGATTTTTCCAACACTCTTTGCGTTTTTTCTTTTATCATACTACTGACTAGGCGTATATTATTGGCATTTTTTGTACATCATCCATTATATCAAATTGTTCATTTAGGGATAGTCCATGTGATTCCAATTTACGGAATTACGGAACTTGAGGTTCTCTAGTTCGTTTAATGGAATATTGCGTGAAAGAAAGGCGTCTGTAAGTTCATAGAAAAATACAGCTCTGATCGAGGCATGGCTCTTCAAATGTCTTGTCACTTTAGTTTTGTAACAAGAATTTATAATGTGTTCACACACAGTATGAAACAGGTCGTTTTCTTTAATACGTATATCCCTGTAACCTTCGGGATCACTGTCGAACCACATTTGATATAATTCCCGTCTATTTCTTTTCTCTTTCGGCATTTTACTTCACTTTTTCCTCCAACTAATAGTTGTTAATGTAAATTATGTTACTATTTATAAATAGTTATTTAAATACACATGGCGAATGCAATTTACAGCAGACGTAGAAAAGAAAGGTATCGATGCGACACCAACTACTACAAGGTTCATTAAATAACTGAATGTGTCATTTCCACTTCAACCACTTCCCGTATTCGCCTGATTTGGCATCGTGCGACTTCTACCTTTTCGGAAAAATGTATTTACCGATTAAAGGAAAGCGTTTTGTGGACGTAGAAACCACCCAAATGTTTGTACGACATCCTGAAGGACGATCTAAAATATTAATACACTTGCTTTTAGACCGTGCAAATTGCTGTACTGAATTGAAAGGGGACTATTTTGAATAAAATAAATCGGTTTTTTTTTTCTTATTGTATTATTTTGCATGTGCAAGTATTGTTAACAAAAGCCGGGACACATGGTAATTCATTTGTAGTTCTCTTAAGAATTTTCAAGTAGGTTTCACATTTAGCGCATGCGCATTGATTCTATTCATTAGCTTTTCTGTGTATTAAATTTTGTAATTTTAATTTCGGCTTGACATTTTTCGTTTTATCAAATTTCTTATCCTTATTCTAGTCCTGTATGTTCTAATAAAATATCCACACAATCTGTTTCTTTCAGACTTTTTCAAATTCCCTTAAAAATTCTTTTTTAATGTACTAATTAAGAGACTGGTAGTTCCCTTGTAAGTAACATGTTTTAGAGGATATGTTGATAGAAACTTTATTTCTTATATCGACGAGTATTATCAGCTGCCGATGTTCGTTACGCCATTTTTTTATCACTGTATACCTGGCTGGAGCATATGCAGTTTAAATAAAAATCCGCTAGACAATATTAATATTAATATCTACAATATTATTCAAGATATTTAAAAAAGTGTCTTATTCGATAATAATAATTATGTTAAACGAATACTGTGTGTGGTATGTCTAAAATTAGACATTCAAACTTAGAGAAACTTCTTTGATATGAGAGTCTTCTACCAAAGACAGTAACAAATTCATCAAGATCCTGTATTCGAGCATTCATATGCAACGTGCTATGTAAATAAATTATAATACTAATGATATCTAGAATATAATAAATTATTGGAATGCTTGGAGATTTATTGTTTCTAAAAATATAACATGTATTATAATCATTACCTAACAAAATCTTTAAAGCAGTACTGATTTTTACGCTTCCCGTTTTTGCGATAGCACCATTAAAATATCGACTTCGCTGAACATAAATATAATATTAATGTACCAATTATGAAAATAAACGGCATTCTTCTGCGGAGAACAAGTTCCCAGTCGATTTATGCTAGAAATGCCAAGGAACCGAAATTCCCAAAATAAAAAATAAATAGAAGTTTTGCTGAACGGGTTTAAGGAATATATATTGCTAAGTATATGTTAGCTGTTGTGACACAAAGTGATAAAAGTCGTTCTAAAAGTAAAAATATGCTCTCTAGATACCTTTCATTTTATTTGAAATTTTTTGTAGTTCATTACTAAAACCTGTTAGCAACTGGAACGGCAAGTTAAATTTAAAAATAGCATTGTTTAATATTTGAAGAGGATCTCGATAATGGCAACTTAATGGATTTGAGAATTGATAATTTAGCACCGTGTTTTCAATACCAGCAAAAATAAACTCTATTTTTTTCTGACAGCGCTGTTGTTATTCTAATAAATATAATAATCATTACACATTCCGCTTTGTTACCGAAACAAAAGATTTTAAGACATATACATTTATGTTAATGATGGTGATCAAAACATTTTTTTAATGTAAATACAGTGTGAAAAAGATATTTGAGGCTATTACTTAAAGAAGTTTATTTAATTCTGAATAATTTTGAAATTGTTAAAGTGTATCCGGTATACTTGTTATGACGTTTGAGTTTATTGGAATTCTAAAAAATGCAGCGTATTATAATTAGACACTGGCAAATACGAAATACGTATCTGTAATTTAAAAAAGTTATTGATATTTTGGCAGATTCTATGATCATTTCGACAATTTATTTTCAACCATTCTTGAATATACATTATATTTAAAAAAAACTGCTCAAGCAGCACTAGTATATGTGTAGTATTCATGCCTATGAAATTTTGTGGCCACAATCAAATAAATAAACAATAGTAAACAATATTATGCTAGTAATAGGTACGCGTTGTAGTAGCAGAAATAGGCTAAATCTGTGGTCAAGGCATTAGGGTGCTCCTAGATACATATTGAATAAATTGATCGATGCGTAGTTTCAAATCAGAGGTAAACATGTACCAAAACGTTAAATTTGTACGCATGTTTTTTGCAGCATGATCATCCCATTTTTAGATTCTACTCATATTTCTGAACAAGCTGATATCTATAACTTTACTCCCCGTTCAAAATTTAACTTTCTATAAATTTGACTTAATTTTGAAAATGTTGACTAAACCGTGATATATAGCTTGATTTTATGCCTGTGGTTTTGTTTAATGTTTCTAAAATTAACTTTTTTTCGCTTTTATTATGGGTACCTATTTTCTTGTTTAGTGTTTATTAATCAAAATGTTTTCAGGTCTACCGATTCAGTGACAACTTTCAAAGTTTATACACTAATTTGAACTTAACTTAGGATTTAAACACAGTTTTTGATGTTTAGAAGGTCTTTTTCACACTGCCCCAGTCACTTTCTAGTTCACCAAAACTCTTAACTCGAGTATTAATTCTACAATTTTTACATATTTGACGACGCATGGATCTAACATTACGAAAACGTTACATAAACTTTTACAAATGGCATAACTTTAATTCCACTCATAAATTTTTACTACAGGTATGCTAAACTTTAGTTTTAGTATGTTGTTCATTTATAAGTGAAACTCCTTCATTGCCTGTCGATCGAATTGTCAAAATTCTGAAATTTTTCAAATTTCCTTAAACAAATACATTTATACGAAATCTAACTTTACAAAATTGTACTTTGCTATCATTTCTATCTTTTTAATGTGTCATAAGAGCATCTTATTAAGTATTTAATTCATAAATTTACTTTTTTCTATAATTTTGACAGTTTGATACGTTTCTTTGAACGATTTTATATTTTTATACTACAAAACTTATTCTACATTAAATTTATCCTTCTTTTTTATTTTATATGTATTTTCTCCAAATTTTAAGTGAATATCTCTGAATTTTTATAACCCACATACCACATTGCAGCTGCCCTAACATTTCCGATCTCTATTCATGACAGATATAATAGATACCTTCTATTCAAGTTAAATCTGGTGTTAAATCTAAATAAAAAGGTCATAAAGCGAAACCATAAACCACATTTTTTAAAATAACGTGAGAAACAATTGCTCTGCAGACTATAGCTCTGACCAGCACTCGATTAAAGCAAGTAGGCAATGATAATTAAGATATTATATAATTTTGGAAAACTTGCAAACTTATAGATGGAGTATATGGAACCTTATATATTAATAAAATTTTCACAGATTTGTAGTGTAATCACTCCCTTGTATCTGAATTAATTTGTCAATCTGGCCAAGTGCAATTATTAAATACGTTGTGGCAACTAAGCCTTCAGCTTAGCTGAATGCAGCGTGGAACTTTTTGACGTCTACCGAATTATCCAGGAGCATGCTGCCAGCTACTGATATGAGAACATATTTGAAATAGCAAACATTTGAACAGACATCTGCCTAATTAAAAAGAACAAACAAACTAAAGATATTATGTTATAATTACTTTTATAGAGTTCTAAACAAACGAGCTAAATTATATAATTACGTATATTTAGTGTAGCAGTTAAATTAATTTAAAAATAAATCAATGTCAGGATCTATTAATATAGGCGATAATCTAAAGGAAAACCCATTCTCACCCAAAACATTGCGAATAAAGAAAAGAAGGTGTAATGTCTCAAGGTCGCAATATAAACAAAAACTTTCCTACACGGTTTTATGGACGGTTGTAAATATAATTTTTAATAACATCATTATTTATTTTGAAGAATATGACACATCCTCATTATCTTGTATTGATCATCCTGAAATTCATAAATGTAGTTAATACTTATTATCTGCTTTTTCCGAGGCACTCATTCAATTTTTTCCCGTTATCTTGCTAATATGACAACCTAGTTTCCATTTATCTATATAGCATGAAAATATGCTCCTTTCATTATTTTTACTGAAACGTGCTCACACGAGAAAATATGGTGCACATTTTTTGTTTAGCCTTAATATAAAGCCTTAGATTTGAATAAAACTCAGTGAACCTCCATGTGATAAACTAAACCAGAATAGCAAAAAATAGTCTGCGGGATCGCTTCTAAATTTAAATAATTACCTATGACAGAAAAAATAAAACAGATTTTTGTTTCAATATAATGACAGTGTGATAAAATACGTGTGTGGAACTGATTGATATATGAAGCAGTATATTCACATAAAAGCCTTTGATAGAGTTACTTTAATCATTTTACACATCAGTTAATTTGCAAAATATGGTGGAGTAAAAGTAAAACAATAACTGTATACTGCAGCAGCTTCCCTATGCAATTTCATATTCATAACAATCAAACCTACATGGTTTGTTTATTACAAGACACCTCAGAAAATAATCGAATTTTTTGAATTGCGCGCAAAAAATATTTAATAAATTTGAATTGGAAACGCATTTAATTGAAACAATATTTAAATAAACACTCAATGTTTAGTAAGTATTGATAAATTTAAAGAAATTGTTGAGAATGACCACCATTTTCTTTAAAGCATATAACGAGCGTTCAAATAAAAACGTGGTCGAAGTTGGCTCTGACACATTGGACGTAGGGAGTAGCTTATAGCGACCAACTTAACCTCATTTCTCAACAGCTGTCAGTTTCAATAACGTTAATGACTATATAACTTTATTTTAAAGAATAATCGTGATAACAATAACAAACAATTAAAGGAGCTGCGGAAAGTGTCCCCTTCCTTGTTATAACAATAAATTAAAGCAGCTGCTGAAAGTGTCCCCCTCCTTGTTCCAAGCACTTTTCACACCTGTTCTTCAAAGAATTAAAGACATTTTCTAAGATGCTCGGGGTATTGTTAATTTCACGAATCTTGTCTATAAGTCGAGCGTGCAGATGGTTTAAATCAGGAATAGGCAGTTCAAAAATAGTGTTTTTAAGGTAAGGCCACAAAAAGAAATCACACGGCGTAATATCACATGACCTCGGTGGAAATTCATGTTCAGCATTGAGACTTATTAGTCGATTTTGGAAAACTTCCCTCAACATATTCATCGTTTCGCCTGCCGTATGTGCCCTTGCGCCATCTTGTTGAAAGTAAAAGTTTGTAATTTCGTTATCTTCCAGCTGGTTAACAAATGGAACGATAATTTCTTCTCTATACCTTTGCGCAGTAAGAGTACCATTAAAAAAAATAGGTCCATAAATCCTCCTTCGATTGAGAGCACACCAAACTCCAATTTTTTGAGCGTGTAGAGGGCCCTCGACAAAAAAGTTATCTGGTTTGTCAGAAGACCACATTCTCATATTCTGTGAGTTTACGTAACCACTTAAATGAAACCAGGCTTCATCAGAAAAAAAGGTGATATTATGAAGTTCACCGTAGTTGTTTAAAAACCATTCACAAAATACAGCCCGTCGCGGAAAATCAACTTCATGAAGTTCTTGCTGACAAGTTAAACGATAGGAGAACAAACGCAAATCTTTTTTAACACTGTGTGGCAGGTATCGACTGATACTCCCACCATTTGTGATAAAACACGTATAGAAGTTCTTGGCGCATTTTCCATTATTTGTTGGACATTTTCTTTTAATTCTTCAGCGCGCTTTTTAGGTCGGCCGCTTCCTTCTTTTCTTGTTACACTGCCCGTTTCACGAAAAACATTAACACAACGCTGAACTGCACTTTGAAAAATTTTGTACTCAACAACGCCGGGAAATTGATTTTGAAATTCTATGAAACATTCCTCAATAGAATACTTCCATATTCCATCAATCTTGCGTCCATTTCTAAAGTAGGACTCTATGATAAACACGTTTTGTTCTTGAGAAAACACCATTTTAAACGCTTTTTAAAACGAAAATATTCAAATTGATAGCGGCGATATAGCGCTTTTACAGAAGTTCATTTGCTATACGCTACACCCTACGTCCAAATTATCAGAACCAACTTGACCACGTTTTTATATGAACGCTCGTTATTTACTCTTAACCCAAAATTAAAGTGCACCGGCTATAATTTATCATAATTTTATATTTATTTATAATACAATTTCTTTCATGTAGACAAGAATAAATAATAGTTATTAGGAGGTAAGTATTATTATTTACCAGACGAGGACGATTTTGCGCCCGAGCGGAGCGAGGGCTGGCAACAGAGAATTATACTCAACTGCTGCGTGGTGTATAACATTTTATCTGCTCCCACAGTTCTTTATGGTTCATAAAATAAAGAATAGGTCTGATTTTTTGACATTTCTTAATCAATTCATTTTGACATTATTCGAAATCTTGCAAAGTCGCCTTGGTTGTTCGGATTTTGTCGTTTCGAAGTTGTTTATAAACAAAGCTACATGAAAGTTGCAATTTTGCTGGTTTTGAATTATTATTTCTAAATGAGTGATTTTCAAATAGAAAGTGCAGTAAATGCTGCCTGCGAATTTTTGTTGCCCGAGAAGTCGAAAGATTGGTGCCAGAACAAAAATACTGGTGTTTCTGAAATGTCACTGCTAGCATATTTCATGGAGAAGGCAAGAACTTTAAAGTCACCGACGAGTTTGTGAAGTGAACTCTTAATGATTAAGTCAACTAGAGGAAAACGTGGATATATAAAAATACCTCAAGATGAAAGCTTTTTTGAAACGTATGAATGACGGCTATACACCTAAAAAGTCAAACGGTTTTACAAGTCAACGATTTTCTAGTTCAGGCACCCGATAACAAATATTTGCTAATGAAGGTAGTGACTGTATTGGGCATTGCAGGAGCATGCCGTTCTGATGGTTATGCAAATTCAATTTCAAAAATTTCGATGACATTATTGTAGTTACAATTCCTAATTCTAAAAATGGTATGTCACGTACGTTGACAATTACTTTTCGTCTGGGTTCTGTTTCTCACCTTTAAATTCTCAAGAATATTATATATCAAGATTAGATTGGAAATTAAAACCGAAATTTCACGCTTTTTTATGCGCTTTTTTAGTCGGCAAGAATACCCTTTCTATGATTTCTAATAAGATTGCACAGTTTTTGAAACTAGAACACCCTGAAACATATACAGGCCATTCATTCCGAAGAATATCGGCAACGTTACTGACTAATACAGGAGTTGATGTATTAGCAATGAAGAGATATGGTGGGTGGAAATCAGCCACAACTGCAGAAAGTTATATTGCTAACAGTTTAAGTAACAAAAATGAATAGCCAACAGGATTCTTTACAATGACACTTCAACTCCAGGTTTTAGTAGTACGTCGCATCACGCTGTTTCAATGGATCAGCCAGATAATATTGAGGCTCCGGTGAAAATAATAGCACTGTGGATCAATTGGCCAATTTTTGGGAGTTATTTTTCCTCATCCAAACTAGTTATTTGGAATCTGGTCATTTACGGAGGTTTATCGGGTACGGAAGTCCGTCTAAAAGTCTAACGAGAGTTTCTGTACATTCGCTAGTGACTGTACTAAATCGTGAAAAATTATTTTATTAATATCTCGTCTCTTAGGTATCCAAACTAGTCATAATTTTTTTTGAGGATTTTCTTCATATTAATAAGCTTATATTAATTTTTTTATGAATATTTGTTCGTCAGTTCCAAATCAGATAAACCTCCTTAAAAAATCGTTAACAAAGTATGTCGGTGCCCTATCATGCTTAAAAAACAGCAAGAGTATTTTGTAGAAGTTCCAATTAGTTTTCTCCTTTGCAAACTTGTGTTTTTATTAATGCCAGTTTCTTTTTTTAGTTTACATTTTTTCTTATCCCATAAACTTTGTTCTTTGCTTCCTAATTGGTTCGTGTACGTGCGAAGACTTATTTTCTACATCTCTCATCTGCTCCAATGAATGCCAATAAGTATTCTATGATCGAATCTAACACGTAGAGGAGTTATTATTGAGACTCGGGTATGTAAGCAAATTAAAATCGAAGCCAGATCCCACGCGACGCGTTGCGACTTCATATAAGTTGTACTTCTCAAACGTAAGCGAATTTAAAAACTTTTGCCACGTCGTATTCATCTAAAGACGCCAAGGAAGCCACTTCTAAACGGATCTGATGAACATACATATACGAGAGGATTAATCAGGGTCTTCATTCAACGTCAAATTAGTTGGTGTCACATCTTAGATTACATCTATGAGCTCTATTTGCTATGTCGGTTTCAAATTTCGTTTGATTAAAGTCTACACGGGGAATTTCGTTAAGAACACGGTACAGCTTAATGAAGAATTGCTGATAAAATATTTACTGAATATCATACAAACATAGAAGAAAGCTACATTATGTATGTATGTATAAACTTTCGTATTTTAAGTATACTGAAAATTAATAAATCTATAACATTAATTTAACTTTTAGCTTAGTCTAGCTCCTTCTACTAAACTAATAATTTAAAAGTGAAGCCTTTCTCGGTAGTTTACGCTGAGAATTTTCTAAATTAATCGAAATAGTTATGCTCGATTGTTCGGAATTTCTACTCTTTATTGCTTCGATATTTTCTTTCAAAATCAAATTTGGGTATTTAAGGACTTCAGTTTAGAGTTAACATTTCAGTAATTAATGTACTAAACAACCATTTTTTTCAAGGAAAAATAAGCAAAAAGTTTCCAAAATATGTATGAGGATAATCTCGTCATTTTGACATTTTTGGGGTGTCGGACTATTCGTACGCTGCATGATTTTTGTGGGACAAGTTGACCACAGTTTGTTTCACAAATTACTTAAGCAATTTAGGCATAATAATAATAATAATAATAATAATAATAATAATAATAATAATATTAATAACACAACTTTATTTGAAAATAACAGTGCAATGTACAAAACAGTAGTGCAGTTTACATCATCAGATGAAATAGTAGTCAAAAATATAACAATAACAAAATAAAACAAATAAAACATAGATGGATGATCAATGATACATTACTGTTAAAGCAAACATTAATGTTGTAAATATTCAATTAAACTGTATTTTGTGTATATATATTTTGTACAGGGATAAACTCTGGATATTTTTCACCTCTTGAGGGAGTTTATTATAGAATTTTATGCAAGTATAATGGACATTCTTCTCAGTTAATGTTAAATGATGTATGGGAAATATTAAATTTGTATTTCTAGTATTGTAAAAGTTAGTTTGAAAACATTCCCTAAATAAATTCTTATTTTTAAAAGTGAAAAGTAAAATTTCTTGGATATATATGGCAAAAACTGTTAATAAACCATTTGACCTAAATCTTCCACGGCAAGACACACTTTGTACGAGCCTCAACAAACGCCTCAAAGTTATTTTTTGAGAAATGACCAANATTCGTCGATGTACGCCCTTGATAGTAACGGTAAAATTCATTTATTTATTTTTTCATTTTATAATAATAATAATAATAATAATAATAATAATAATAAAAATAATAAAAATAATAATAATAATAATAATAATAATAAATGTCTTTATTTAATACTGAAAAAAATAATTTTTTTTTACCTATATCTATGTCTATAAAAATATCTTGATAAGCTGGTAGTATCATATTCTGCCGAATGAGAACATATTTGTGAATACAACATTTTTTGGAAGAACACTTATCGGCCTCAAATGATTATAACTTCACATTTTTTAGGAATAGGGATCACTCGCGAAATTTTCCAAGATTCCGGAAAAATATTATCAATTAATCACGAATTAAAAATATTTGTTAAATGGGACAAGATATGTGGACAACATAACAATAACATTTCTATGTTAATATCATCTGATCCAGTAGCTTTAAATTTTATTTCTAATAAAAATTTGTAAACCTCATTTTCAGATATATTCAAAATACGCTTTCAAATTTTTTGAAAAGAATTTATTTATTTAATATTGGGAATATGTTTTACGATATTTTGTAGAGTAATTATTACAAAATATGTTAATAATTACTCTGGATATTACTGGAATTACCAGTGCCGTAGATATGGAGAGTCATCCCCTCCTTTAAAGTGTCACTTCTACGCCTATTACTTGTTTTTAAATATCTTTGAATAATTTATTAAGGCAATATATTTACGAAAAAAATGATTGTCTTTTCGTCTTCGGAGTGTAGTGGTCACAATACAGTCAAGGAATTGTTGTTGTATTCGCTATAGCGGCACTTACTTCAACACGCTACTACAACAACAGTTATCAATCG
Source organism: Anoplophora glabripennis (assembly GCF_000390285.2). NCBI lineage: Eukaryota > Metazoa > Arthropoda > Insecta > Coleoptera > Cerambycidae > Anoplophora > Anoplophora glabripennis. Next base: position 1,182,380 of record NW_019416897.1, on the reverse strand, counting down.
ACTGAGACACAGGAGGGCGCGTTCTGCTCCCAACCTTGGCCTTGAATGCAATGTTGCCAATTTTGTCGAAAATAAAAACTGTAGAGCTTCCGAGTCGCAGTACTCTTACCTTGTGGATATACCTCGTATATTAAAAAAATACCCTTGTTTGTAAATTTGAACAAAGTTGAAGTACAAAAATAATTACAAATAAAATTAAATAAAACATAAACATGTAAACTTAGTGTAATATTGTTATAGATTAATAGATCAATAAAAACACTTTTGAAGGTTAAGTTTAAAGAAGTTGCAAGTAACAATTTTCAAATAAAAAACGTGTAGCTTCTGCGACAAAATGAGTATATTTGGAAATTTTGGGGGACATTTAGAAAATCAAAGCAAAGGCTAAAATAATAATATCTAAAAAAGTATATTATAAACGATACTATTCACAATTTTAAGTAAACTGAAAAATGTTATCACTTTTATCATTTACGAAATAAGCGAACTATAAATAAACATTTTTTAGACGGCAGTCTTTGTTTTTTGGTGCACTTCGTATGCAGAAGAAAAATTATCGTAAAATAACCGTTGCTATAAGAACGTTTAAAATTACTTTTAAGCCTTCTGGCTATATTTTTAACCGATTTGAATACAGGTATATAATGACTTATCATTTCCAAATATAGTAGGTATAATTAATGAAACAACTTTTAACACAGGTGTTAATTACTACTTTTAACGCATTCCTTATAGATAATATGTCATGTTCATTCGAGTAAATAAACAGATTATAAAATTATATTGACCAGGTTGGACAGAAACCATCTATGAGGATAGGGAATTCAATATTTTATTAACTGTTGCAGCAATAAAATTAACTGCATTTTCAAGAATTTTTTTTTTGTCAATACAGGGTTATTCCATTGAGAATGAAAAGCAGCTTAACGAAAGACTTCTGTTTATGTATTACATATATTATTATTATATATACAGGGTGGCCAAATGAAAATTAAACAGAACCATTTTCAGGAACTGCATCAAGACTGTAGAAAAACGCTTAGACCTGTCGATTTTAGATTAAAGGGGATATTCCCTGCTGGTATTTTTGACTCCGCCACTTTCACCCCCAGGCAAGGGTAAGCATCACCCCAAAATATTTAAATGAGATTGGGGGTTGAGTAATACTTCTTTTGAAAGCTCTTACAATTCTGTTTACAACAGACTTTAAATTTTATAGTTCCGCCCGATACTTTGAAAAAAATTTACATTTTAAAATTTAAATTATGTTTAGTTGCTTACTTACTACTTAGTTGGTTAAATGTTCAAACTGATGACCGCCCGCTTCCATACAAGAATAAAGATTTTGTTCGAAACGTTCGCGCACATTCCGAAGCATTTCCGAAGTGATTCGACGTCATTCGTCGACGATTCTTTGACGCAAATCTTCCAGCGACACTGGCTGTGTTTTATAGATTTTACATTTTAGGTATCCCCACAAAAAGAAATCAAGGGGCGATAAATTCGGTGATCGTGGAGGCCATTAAATGCTGCTTCTTCTCCCAATCCAATTCCGTAGAAAAAGTTGGTCCAAATACTGACAGACAATTAACACATAATACGGAAGAGCACCGTCCTGTTGAAAAATCAAATGATCTTCATCATACTCTGGAACATTTTCAATAATATCAGTCAAGGCAGGGTCAATAGCGTCTTCCAGTAATTGAAAATACATTTGGCCAGTCAAATTACAGGTAGAAAAAAAAGACCCACCAGCCGGTCACCGAAAATTCCAGCTCATACATTTAATTTTTCCGGTTGCTGTGTATGCATCTCGTGAAAAACTCATGAGTTTGAATCGGACCAATAGCGGCAATTGTGACGATTTTCCGCCCCGTTTAAGAAAAAACTGCATTCATCAGAAAAACAGATGTTAAAAAGGAACTGTGGATCGTTCCCTGCTCGCTCACTCATTATTTCGCAAAATTGCAAACGGCAAAGTTCCTGGACTAAATGTATTTTGAATGGATGGAATTTATTCCTCTTCAAAATGGTTTGTATGCTAGTTCGATTGATCCCAGACACAGATGCCAGCTGCATCATACTTAATGTAGGATCAAGATGAACTTGTCCCAAAACTGCAACTTCACTAGCTTCATTAACTATAGGTTTTTCAATTTCTCTACTAACTCTAGAACATACTTCCTCCTGACATGTCGATCTCGATGTTGTTCATTAAATAGCTGAGCTGTTCTATTCGCACATTTATTGTTCATAAAATAAAGCGAAATGATATCTACCCTTTCCGCAATGGAATAAACCATAGTGTTTAATTTTCAAAAATACAATTAAATAAACTACCAACCAACGCTTCCAAATAATACTAAAAATAATAATTTGGAATCGACTAATTTTACGTTCATTGTGTATAGCATTCATTTCTGTTTTTTACAATTGTGTTTTTTTACGAGTGATAACAAATCGACAAAAACCAATGTAACGCAAGAAATACTAAATTTATACCATTGGCGTACTTAACTCGAATGAAATTTTTACCGTTACTAATTGTTTGTACATAAGTTTCAATTATAAAATCAAAATTCTTAATAAATATTGGGCGGAATTATAAAATTTAAAGTCTGTCGTAAAGAGAATTATAAGAGCTTTCAAAAGAAATATTACTCAACCCCCAATGCCATTTAAATATTTTGGAGTGATGCTTGGGGGTGAAAGTGGCGGAGTCAAAAATACCAGCAAAAAATGTCTCCCTTTAATCTAAAATCGACGGGTCTAAACGTTTTTCTACAATCTTGACGCAGTTCCTGAAAAAGGCTCTGCTTCGTTTTCCTTTGTCCCCCCCTGTATATTTATTATACATATTTACCAAGTTCTATTTTTGTCTGAATATAGAATTGGATTACAAACTGTCCTTCGAGAAAAATATGTCACTAAAACTAATTTATTAACAGAAGAAAAGTGATATGGGTTTTCACGATCGATATCCGCTGGTTACTTCCTGGAGGTGTCGAAAAATTAACAAATAGTGACATCCGGAAGAAGTACCTTCCGAAGAGAAAAAGGATCAATATTTTCATTAAAAAATGATAATTGTATACATATGTTATAGGTAAAGGTAACACTGCAGTGATTTTAAATAAAAAAAATCCATATATAATAGCTGGCATTGTTAATAATTTGTTTGTACTGCCCAAAAAGCACATATCACGTTTTTTAGACATCTAACACTGTCTAATACTCTCTGAAAAAAATTTGATGATATTTGGATCAGTGATCCTAGATTAATATCGAAACGTAAGAAACTTTTAATTGCGCAAGGATGACAGTTAATAAACAATTAATTTAACATGGGCAATAGTTGGTTTGTCTTTAAACTATAACACTGTTTACACTTTACTGACTAAACTACATAAGTGACAATACTTTGGTTACTGTATTGACCCTCCTGCCGACGCACTATCATACTCTTTTGTCACCGTTGTACATGTATTTTCCAGACACCCTGCATAAAAAGTAAAAAGTAATAAATATTAATCTCGAAGTCAAACACCTTATAAGACTCATTAATATTATAAAATATTTCCGTAAACATCAGGATCATCTTTATTTGAAGTCTTTCCCTATCGCATTTCTAGAAAGCGCCCTAAGGAATAAACATTAATTACTAACATCACTTAGAACGTAATCGAAGGTTATCTTCCTTACTCGCGATCGTCTCGAGTTTCAGAGAAACCACTATTTACCAATTACTTAAACACTGGAAAGGGCACCCTTTCAAATGCAAATTTACTGGAATTATAAAATAAATTCAATAGATTTTGAATGTCGAAAGCTTTACATCCACTGCAGCCAATTAGGTACTTATCAAAAGACATAGATAATTTCGCAGTAACAATAGAGAAATCAAAAACTGTTGGTAAAACTAACAAACTGGTTGGTGGTGTACTAGAAAATTTTCCACATACTTGTTTTATATTTGGTTGCAACCTTGTCATTTTGTGTATCAAAATTTACAAAAATGTTTAAATGATAATATCCAGTTAATAAATAAGTTAATAAATATGTACGATATTAATGACTGGGGTAGTTTTCTCTATACATGCCAACCCCACAACTTTCAAACACAGCACACCATCTGAGACTGACAAATAATACCGTTAAATTATTGTCTTTAAGGCCTTACAGTTTAACCATTTCAATCAATAGAACAGTTTGTTAAATAGATAGAAAGCCATATTGAATAACCTGAAACAAACTACAAGAATAAAAAAATATTTTTCCAAATGCACAGTTTGTTTTATAACAACTGCAAGCGGTTTTAATTCTTAAACATTATTTCCTTCATCATTTGTGAGGAATTTAGCCTAACTCTAATTTCCATAATTTCCAAAACCGTTTGCAACTTTGCTTAATTAAAAAAATTAACAATTCCTACAATTTTGTTATGTTACAATTATGTTTAACTTTTTTCAAATTGTTTTTTATTTATTTAATATTTTTTCATACAGGGTTAGTCAAAAGTATGAATTAAAACTATAATAAATATTTAATGTATAACATACTTTAGAACCAAAAATCTCCAACTTTATTCGAATATTTATTTGGTTTTGGAGTATAACATATTTTAACATATTCTAACACACTTTACCAATATTTATCTCACAAGTGAAGATATACACATTCTAACATAAACTTATCAACTTTAAATTTGAAAAATATCGTGTGAAAATATTCAATTAATTATTTAATCTGCTCCTATAGTAGAATTCAAACGAATATTAAATTTAACTCGGATTATGATTACATCATTACCCACAACTAGTTCAATTCGACCATCAATCATCAAAAGACGAGGAAGTAGGTTCCGCGGAATTATCACAGACAAAATATCTAAGCAAATAGCTATTTTGTCTGTGGAAATACATTAATTGAATATCAGTCAGATGGTTAAGAGGTCCCCTATTCATCACGACTAAGCAGTTTATATAATTAACACAAACTGAAAAAGATGTTGCAAACTTTTCAGAGTGGTAAATGATTTCGTCGATATGATTCGATATCTTTTTCAATTCGTTTGTAACTAATTAACACTAATTTTATTCTTGAAAAATCCATAATTAATGATTTCATAAAACTAAAGACAAGCATATGTGTGCCCACAACGCGCGGCGAGCATGAAAAAGTCATCCCCAGTTTCAAATTTTTGAAAATGAAAAAGTTTTCGGGGGTGTGGTGTTCGAACTAGGAAGCTACAACACGAAGACAGAACAACAGACCGGATACCAGCACAAGTCGAGTAGATTCCAAGGTCGACATAAACCTGAGAGGTAAAAAAGTCCAATATAATGCGAAAATCGTTGCAGGACATCTGCGGAAGCTTCATCGGAAGTGTTCGGATGTCGACCCTGTACCTTGCAATTCATTAACCAGTTGGACTGGCCAGTATTCAATACGCTTTCAAGCTTTTATGCTCATTGTATTATATAAACTCAAAAATACATTTTAAATTATATACCAATTACTAAAAAAAAACAATATAGCAATTCAAAACGACATTAAAAAATTTTTAGTTGAAAATTATAAGGCTAAATATACTTTTTTTAAATTTTAATAAGTTTAAGTCAAACCTATTTTAAAGCAGTTTTGAATTTCGGTGTGAAATTGGTGCTTAGACTACGGATGCTATAATTCAGTAATTTGCTTAGTTGGAACTGTACTATTTATTTATATGTTAGTTGCTAAACAGGGTATCGATTTGACGATTTATCTGTTACCCGTATCACAAAGTTTAGAACAGCTGTTGCTATACTGACAGATTTATTACCATAACAGTTAAAACTGCAGAAGAATAACTGGATATTAGTGGCCATTTCTGTACCAGTCACTTGCAGATGTGGCAAACAAATAAATGTTACGTTATGTACAGTGTTGTCAGATATTTGTCATGTAGCCGTGACAAAGAAAAAGTATCCACATGTCGCCAACCCTTAAAATTAAACTAAAAAAAGTAATAATGTTGCTTAGAACCTGGTACATGTTACAGCGAATATAGTTTTGCCAAATCACGTATGCCATGAGGACAGAGTATTACAGAAAAATTCTAGAGAGGTTTTATTTTTTGTTGTTCTTTATTATCCTGCATCATAAAGCACGTCAAATGTATAAATATAACGCTATTAATTCTGATGTAATTAAATACATTCAATACATTCCATAGAGACCAATAATAGCTGTATTAACAGAATTATTCGTTTTCATAATGACCATGTTTCCGTTTTTAACACGTAAAACGCGTCTAATAATGGTTGTGATCGTCACCTCTCGGTGCATAATCGGTTATGACCGTAAAATTTCTGACAGTTCACTGTGCATCGATTATTACGCTTCTTCTATTTGGACGAGAACAGGCATATGTTTTGAGGGATGCATCATACTGTATTGTGTGAAGTGGAAAATTATGTAAGTATCTAATTGTTTTATGGTTTGTAATAGTTTTGTTTTTCATACCCATTTAAATCTTGTCTAAATCTTAAAAATTGTTATCTTGTGTGCTCTATTAGAAACCGCTGATGTTAAACTTTACATAAGATGGGGGAACAGAAGGCTAGCGGTGACAAAGAAGAACACGAGTAAAGTCAATCAGCCCGAGAAAAGTTCTTTCTTAGGTTAGAACAGTTACAGTGCAAATTCCCGTGTAATGTAATACAAGAAGATACGGTTGCATTGCTACTAAGGAGATATGCTGGACAGTTTGAGAGCGATTTGACATCATTCTTAATACTTAAATGTTTGGTATATGTTTACATTAGAATCTCTGTTTGTAATTATAGTTCTACAACAAAATCTCTGCAAACTTAATGTTATATGTACAATAGTTTAATATATTTATAAAACTTATAATTAGTACTAGAAGTTATAGCTATAGATTAGGTGTATAAACAAAGCTGTATACTAGTTATAGAATAATTTAATACAGAATAATGGTTTACAATGACTATATAGCTGTGTTAGTAATACGCGTTTTATATCTAATATCCCCCTGTTTATCTGTCACATATAGTATACAATGTTCTTGTAATGTCATTTAGAATTCTAATAAAGAATAAAGCGCATTTCTTTCAGTGTAATGACTAGTAAATGTAAGGAGAAACACACTTTTTTCCAAAGTTTTAAGAACTAGAGATTTTCTTCCTGTTAAGATTGTATGTTAGTGAAAAGTGACAAGTTCGGAGAGTTTCTATCCACTACGATTGAAGCTATGTATAAAGCTCATATCCGCAAACAAACCTATTTGTATTTGCCTATAGCTAATTGTCTAGTAATGGCATGTGGATCCTAATTGGTACGAAATACCTCCGAGGCAACATATGACACTGTATTGTTGCATGTCGCTAAAGTGCATAGCACTGATAAATTGATTTAAATTGACAGTTAGAGAGGACCGAGCATTTGGAGGGATTTTAATCTAATTAAACCGCAATCATTTGCTAAAGTGCCTTTGATAAACTTTTTTCACAATATAAATCAGTTTATCACTATTCAAAAGCCAACGCCTACTGGGATGCAGGTTTCTAAATGCGTCTCGCTAAACGACATTTTAAGGGCTGTAACTCATTCATTTGACGGTGACATTTTGAATAGAGGTAATTTAGTCTAAACAGTAAATAATGAAGAATAATGCAGTTACAAATTTAGTAAAAAGTTCAAGTTTAATTAAACTAGAATATCCTCAAAAATTCAGCTGTCCCTAATTGACAACGGAAGTAGAAAATTGAAATCCATTTTTCTCTGGAACAATGTGTTTCCGCGACATGTACGAAATATAAATTTTTTGCAGTAAGTGAATTGAGGTTTCATAAAACATCCGTTTTCTAAAAACCACCAACACAAAAACGTGGCAAGAAACAAAAGACTGTTTCAATTATTCTTATAGCGACATTAATATTTCAGACACCTGAGAAATATACCCATGCCCATGATCAGCTACCACAAAAGCCTTCCTAAATTATATTCAACTGGTTATTTTACAAAAATGGTATAACAATTTTGTTTGAAGGACTTCGACTTTTAAAGAAAGCAAAATTGTGCGGCGTAATGTAATTTGATCTGAATCAGCTTATTTCCATTCAAAAGCACTACTACCCTAGAAATATGGCTTATTTCCTTTAGGACATCGTATATATCAATAATAATAATTGTTACACATATCCTAACTAAGCGGGTAGGAGATAAAATAAAACATCATATTGTACTCTATTAACTATTTCCTAATTCTTCTTCCAATTTTCTTCTTCTTCTTCCAGTATATATCAATTAATGGTAACTTGCTTTAAAACTATTGTAACAATATATTTAAACATGGTAAATACATATTATTTACAAATTCACATTTGCTGTATTAATTAATAATATTATTAAATATTGGAAACATTAAATGTCTAATATTTCTTTTATTTAATGCGACTGCGAGAACCGCAAATAGTCTGCCAGTACTTGATATCCTTGACTGTCTGTATTAATAATTTGTCGATATCAATTAATATTGATATACCTAATTATGCCCATGAATGACATTTATATTTATATTTGTGGATTATCAATTTTGAGGTTTTATTTATTTTACAAAAGCATTTTTTTAATATGATATTAGTTTTATTTAATTATTAAAAAATCATATTCACAAACCGTTTGGGTGAAAATTGGCCCTAATATGGGTCAAAAATGATTTTTTCCTAAGTTTCCCAAAAAAATACATATTTGGGCGTTTTCAATAAAAATAATTCACTTTTCTCCACAATTCATCGACTAATACGAATTTTGACTAAGGATCGTGTTCAGCACATCGAATTCCTTCGGAAATGATATGTAAATCTTGGACATTTTTTCCGTGGTTATGCAATTTCAAGGCAAAGACTAAAAATGGCATGTCTGAATATAATCAATACAAAAATACTGTACATGCCTGACATTTTTTGAAATTGTTCTAACCATACAAAGAAATACAGGGTGTTAATGAACTTATATCAAATATTTTTGACACATGTCCGTTATGTCAAAATGAAGTTAAATACACGGATTTGTGTTGAGTAAAATGTAATTTTAAAATCTAACTTACCTCAACATTGCAAGGAGCCATCTTTTGAGAACTGCTGATTTTCATAGATGTTCGATGTACCACCATTTGCTTGCACACAAGCTTCAGCGCGACGTATCCAATTCGCTCGCACGCGTTGTAACATTGTCACGTCCTCTCGAATCGTATTACAAGTTACAAGCTTCGGCAATACGATGTAGCAGTTGGTCGATGTCACGAACTTCCGTGGAATACACAATACTTTTCACATATCCCCGCAAAAAGAAGTCTAAATGGGTGGGGTTCCGGGATCGGGGGGCCAGGTAACTAGGCTGCCGCGGCCTATCCAACAATCGGGAAAAGTAATGATTAGAAAGTCGCGTACTTACTGTGCGATACTTCTGGTGCTATGATGTGGATCTTCTTCGACGAGATCTAAAATCATCTCCTCGACATTTAAGATTCTTAGTGGTCGTCCTGGGCCACCGTCGCGACTTCAACGCGGTTGTATTTCACCGGTGTCCAAAACTTTTTGCGCTACAGCAACAAATGTTCGCGGTGCGGGGGCACGTCGTTCAGGATATCTTGCACAGTTGACAAGCTCTGTGCTGTGGGTATTTTCGTTTGCCTCGCCATAAATTATGAACATATCATAATGTTCGCGATTACTAAATAAATGCGCCATTTTCAAAGGAAAACTTGAAAATACAGCTATCATATGTACTTTCGAAAAACAGCGCAGCAATCACTACAACAATGTATTACAAACTGACTTTCGAATACAGTCCGGCTTCATAAGAAATCTACAAATTCGTAAAAAGTGTTACAGAATTTTTTGTAAATACTCACCGCGTTAAAATACATGTATTTCAGCAGTTCCAGAACAGTTTTAAACACATTTTTAATTAGCTTTTTTTCTCTATGACCTTAAATTTCCGATACAAGTTTGTGATATCAGTTCTCAGTTTTTGCTCCTTTTTCACCCCTTTAAATTTTTGACATAAGTTCATTAACACCTTGTATATTAGCTACTCTATAGGCTATATGCCTAGCTAATTACTAGATACTGTTGGTGTAATTCTGTGTATTCTGTATATGGTTAAATGGGGCATGATCTTTAGAAATGTAGATCATATCTGTTTCAGTTTAAACTGCATCCATAATATTTACAATTTATTGCATACTGACAGCAGTTACATTACGGCAGTTGCCCTTTTAACGGAGACGTACAACTATAAATTAATAGGTTCGGAGGCAACTTTTATTACAAGTATACTAACACCTACAAATGTGTCTTCTACCACCACCGCCTACAGCACATTCTCTCTTGCTCCCAGCCGACTCGTACCCTTCCACTGTCGGTTATAACTTTACATATAATACGAGACCCTGTTAAAGTGCGGTAAAATTTAATATCACTACATATAAAACAAAGTCCTCCGCCTCGTCTGTCTGTCTGTCTGTCCGTTTGCGATAAACTCAAAACTACTGCACCGATTTTCATGCTGTTTTCACCAATGCGCAATGGATAGAGTGGTTATCGAGGAAGGTTTTAGCCGTCTGGGAGCTTTCAACGAAAACGCTGCCTAAAGATATAACAAAATAATGTATGGTGGAATTGTGTATCTTATATAGGTCTACAGAAAAGTTCGCGATGGCATATGTCTATCTCTTAAGGAAAACATACTACATAAATTTTAATACTTCAAAAAATACGGTATTAATCCTTATCATTTTAAATACGTTAGTTGGCTTGAGCATTTCATGAAGATTATTTTTTCCCTTTACACCATGCAAATTAAATGAATACCTTAGGAGATATAGCAAAATCAAAATAATGCGTAATGAAATTAATTTCGTATCCCCGTGATTCGACCGGGGCGTCCGAGCCGGGGTGTCCGAAAGTTTATGTAGTGTATCAATGTATGGTGGAATTGTGTATCTTATATATGCATACAGAAAAGTCCGCGATGGCATATGTCTACATGTTAAAGATAACACACTACCATATATACATTTTAATACTTTAAAAAATTGGCAATTATAAAGCGGTAATGTAACAAATAACAAATACGGTATTAATCCTTATCATTTTAAATAAGTTAGAGGCTTTAAGCATTTCATGCACATTATTTTAATCTTTTACACCATATAATTTAAATGAATATCTTAGGAGTAATCGCAAAAAAATTACGGACGCGAGAATAAAATTCAAGCACCTCGCTTCGCTTGATGCGATCGCTGACCCTCCCCCCGCACCGTCTTGCCTACTGTTTAGCTAATAAGCCGAACGATAACGCGCGTGATCCTTTAATAAACTGAGTTGGAGCGAATGGAGGTGACGTCTGACGACTATGTTTTCTTTCTGGGTGTTGTTGGAAAGTTATAATTGCGTTCGATATTTTTAGGTCACATTTTTGTTTTGTATTTGTTGTCTTTAGGTAGTCGGAACATACATAGATACTTGCAAACATACTTTTATTTCATTGAGTTTTAATAATTTGTTTGTTTTTTTCTTATTGTGAATCATTTAAAACTTCATAGGCGCATTTTTGTTTCGTGTTTGTTTTCTTTAGGTAGTTAGATACCTAACTACTTACGTATTAATTAAAATTGATAGTCCTGAACATAGGTACTTTAATTTAATTCGTTTTGTTTTCACATTGTTGATAGTTGCCTATATTGTTTTGCATTTTTAGTTTTGAGTTCGTTTGTTGTCTTTAGGTCTATAGACATATCGTGAATTATTTTAAAATTAATATTAGGGTCGCATTAGATGAAAGATGATTGGTTTTTTGTTTGTTACGATTTAACTCAAAAACTATTCAATCAATTTTACCGAAAGCTACATCTCCTCGGAGTAACATAGGCTATTTTATATTTGCCCGTGCGAAGCCGGGGCGGGTTGCTAGTTAAGGTACATATTTAACTTGGACAAATACCAAAATCCATTACCGGATTTTCCATTGAATGGCTTATTTCGTTCATGCTAAAATTTTCAGGAAAAAATAATGAGATAGCCCTCTAATTCTCCTAACGGAAAGTTTGAATCAATCACCGTGTACATCTATTTATCGATGTATTTCATATAAAATAATTACTATAAAATAATAATTTGAATTCGTAATACCTACATAGGCCATGATTAATAATAATAATGAATAATAACTAAAGTTTTGATGTAATTCCAGCTGGATTATAAAACATATTTTAACATCGTCCGTTAATTAATCATAGCATATTGCAATATCTGTTAAATTCGTCCATTGACATCCAAAATGAATAAGTCTAGTGATATATGATGTCGATACTCGCATCTTTTCTGACAGTATTGAAATATAGCACACAATTTCACAACTTTTGTGTTCATCCGGAATGTCACACACTCTCCGAAATTTAACTCAATATTTGAAGAGACCTAAAATGTCGGCAAAACAAAACCATTATGGGAAGATATTTAATTTCACTGTTAACGTTGTTTAATAGCTTTAAAAATGTTGAAAAAGAAAAATTTTGTCGACCCTTTTTCTTAAATAAAAATAAATCGAATAAAACATTTCAAAGATACAGATATCAACTTTGTTCTTATGTACAGGGTGAGTCAACGATGTGGCAAAGTTGATTTAGAAGAAATGCTCATTTGCTCATTTTAAAAATAATTTCTATGTTACATGAATGCATTTTATCAACAATGTAACTTATAATTTTTTTTTTCATAATTTTGGCAGCTTAATGCGTTTCATTGAACAATTTTATCTTATTTTGCTACAAAACTTATTCACCTTTTCATTTTAATCCTTTCTGTGTTCCATATCCCTTTTATGTTATAGTTTCCTCTATATTTTAAGTAAATGTTTTTAAAAATTCAAACTCGCATATTTTCGGAAAGGAGGCTATTAGTTGTATATTCTATACATGAAATACATCAAATGTCGAGGATAATTCTCAAATGAATAGTTAACTTTGATCCGGATATTAAAATCTGGCTTCAGTGTAAATGTCTTTCGACGAAATATGGTAACAAAAAGGAGTCACACAAAACATAACGGAAAAGTGTGTAGTTATTTATACCATAAAGAAGGTAAGTATTATTTACCAGTCGAGGACGATTTTGCGCCCGAGCAGAGCGAGGACTGGCAATAGAGTCCGATACTGGTAAATTATACTCAACTGCTGCGTGGTGTATAACATTTTATCTGCTTCCTCAGTTCTTTATGGTTCATGAAATAAAGATTAAGTTTTATTTTTTGACATTTCTTAATCAATTCATTTTGACATTATTCGAAATCTTGCCTTGGTTGTTTGGATTTTATCGTTTCTATTCTATAAGTTGTTTATAAACAAAGCTACATAAAAGTTGCAATTTTGCTGGTTTTGAATTATTATGTTTAAATGAGTGATTTTCAAATAGAAAGTGCAGCAAATGCTGCCTGCGAATTTTTATTGCAGAGGAGCATATAGAAATTTCAAAGAATGGTGCCAGAACAAAAATACTGGTGTTTCTGAAATGTCACTGCTAGCATATTTCATGGAGAAGTCAAGAAATTTAAAGTCACTGGCCAGTTTGTGGAGTGAATACTCAATTATTAAGTCAACTATGTTCATAGAGGAGAACGTGGATATATCAAAGAACCCCAAGCTGAGAGCATTTTTGAAGAGTAATAATGACGGTTATATACCTAAAAAGTCAATATAGTGACGGTCTTAGGCATTGCAGGAGCATGCCGTTCTGATGAGTTATGCAAACTTATTTTGGACAACGTCAATTTCAAAAATTTCGATGACATTATTGTAATTACAATTCCAGATTCTAAAAATTGTATGTCACGTACACTTACAATTACTTGTCGTCTGGATTCTGTTTCTCACCTAGAAATTCTCAAGAAATATATCAAGATGAGGTTGGAAATTAAAACTGAAATTTCACGCTTTTTGATGCACTATCAAGCAGGTAGATGTTACACCAACCAGTCGGCAAGAATACCCTTTCTATGATTCCTAATAAGATTGCACAGTTTTGGAAACTAGAACATCCTGAAACATATACACGCCATTCATTCCGAAAAACATCGACAACGTTACTGGCTAATACAGGAGTTGATGTATTAGCAATCAAGAGGCATGGTGGGTAGCAGATAAAATTATTAATGAACACATATTTGAGTGAAGTTATTTATTTTTCTAGATTCTTACTTTTAACTGTGTTTTCTTTACGTGAAAGTGTGCCAGTGGTCTATGTATTAATAAAAGCAAATAAAAATTAATTAACTGGGGTGGCGGTAACATATTGACACTCTGTTAAAAACTGTGAGTTAATCTTTCTGTATAACGATTTCCAAATAAGTATACACCATGACTTGTAAACAGAGACAGAACTATCGTTGAGCAGTCAGCGGTTCCAAAAAGGTTTTTATCGTATCAGTGTGGTAAGACGGTAGGCATTAAAAAATATTCTATTTGCAAAAGTACATATTTCCGACAATCCAGTTTTCACACCTCGATTTATTTTCTTCAAAAAAATTGTAATTGCAAAATTCACTTCTTGTATTCGAATAATTATAACGATGACTTAGAATGTAAAAATCAATGACCTACAGATTAACCAGATTTACTACATGGCATTTTTTAGATCTATCACAATGGATCTGAGTTAGACTAAAGGCTAGTTCAAATGTACATACTTTTGCCCACAAACATACGTGTGTAAAAGCTGTTCAAAAACAAAAATATTTCTTTGGGAAATGTGAGAGACTTTCATTAACCCCCCTTATACATAAACTTCAACAGTTGGCAGAAATACAACATTCACAAAGGCCTGTGCTAGATCCTTTTTTTCTGTGGTAAGACCAAAATTTTCTGAGGAATTATCTATTTTTATCTTTATATTTCTTTTCAACAACACAAAACCTTTCAGCAGGGTTAAGTATAACCCTTTAGCATAGCCATATTTGCGCGTATATTTCATTAAATTAAATTTGGCTCCTTTCTGCTGACAGCTTTTTTATATCCTCTACAAAAAATATCGCTGTCTTTTAATGGAAATGGAAAATTAATCTCACAACTTCAAATTAAAATTAAAAAATGAATGGAGCTAAGTAAAGTATTATTTGTACCTACTTTTTCTGCATGCACTAAAAATATATTATGACTAAGTTTTACCTTTCGGTGCCCCTTATAAATGTCTTGTGATCTGAATTTTTTATTTTCAGAGCGCGCATAACAGCATTAAAACAGAGTAAATCACCCGTGATTTCTCATTTAATAAGATAAATGGATATAAAGTACGTAACGATCTCAACTTTCAGAGAACGCTCCTTTACGTAGCTCCGCTAAGCTCATTCGTCAGGTGCTGTATTATTAGGGTAAATTGGAATAAAATTAATGCTGTTGAGCCCTCCAAAGACAAAATAAATTGATACACCTGAAATTTTTTATCAATTAGGCCAAGGCCTATCTATCGATTCTTTAAGCCCTAATAAATGAAAAACTGTAGTTTTTTGATACATTGATATTTTAATTCATTTTATCCGCAACCGAAGGATTATTTTGTCATAATTTTAACTATTTCCGGGCTTATTATGAAGTTAATGAGACACCAGCTTCTCAGTGTTAAAAAAAATATCTTCTGAAATAAATTATTATTTTTTCTCTTAATATGTATAATTTTATACAAAGGGACGCTACCTGGAAACAAAAGAATCTCTTTAGAGAAGCTTTTCTTTACATGACTAGTCTTGCTCAAGGGTGACAATAGGACAGCAAAAATGCAGAATATTTCTTTGAATAATTCTCTCACTCTTTCTGACGAGAGATAGAACAAAATAATAACAAAAGTTATGCGCAATGAATCCGGTTATCCATATTTATACTATTTAATATACCTGAATATTAGGAAACATTTCTGAGAAAATTCAACTCTATGTTTTGGTATGTAGATTGCGCCCCCTGGCGGCCGAGCTACGAACTTGAAAATTATTTCCAGCGATTTCTCTTGGTTGATTTATTGATCAAAAGTTTTTTCCCGAAGTTCTAGGGCCTATACCTTCCCTAATATCGCCGACCCTAGTGGGACACCCTGTATAGTAAAAAGATATAAAAAATACAACATGAATTCTGTTTATTTTATTGCAATGCACTTTACCAAACAGAACTCTTTAGATTATAATTAATTGAATATGTTAGGTACTTAAAACAAATCGTAGCTATAATAGTAGAAATATTATTTTACCTGTGGACAATATTCAAGATACCTGCGACAATTAAACACACATTTACAGTAATATACCCTTTTAGCAACATAGTTTAAGTTGAGGATTTTTCTCAGTGTAATTATCTGTAACATTCTGTGTAGGCTTAACATAAGCAACTATCAATGTTCATTAGGAATAGAAATTATTATACAGGCATCTAATATCTAGAATATTGAAGGTGCAACCTATAAAACTAGGAGATATTTGTATAAGTTACAAAATATCTACAACGTAGCATTTGCAAGAAGATCCCGAGTGGTTTATAAGAAAATCAATGTTCAATATGACCGGGGGAAATCCAGTGCCATTGGTGTCAAGACTATATTACTTTAAAAGGTACGTTGCAATGTAATGCATATTGAATTATTTTCTATCATACGTCGTACGTCCCTTGATGATTGCACAAATAGACTTCACACAAAACCACAACGAGGTAGCTAATTTTCAACCTCTAATTATTCTATTTTAAAAAATCGGTTATATTAGTAAAACCGATATGTTCCTCTGTTAAGGAAAACCGTAAACTCATATAGATGAATAATTTACTTTACATAGTTTCCTAGTAATTTGTAGGTACTATGAAATGACTTATTTCACGCTAAGATAAATAAACTTTTCACAATATAATTAGCTTAAAAGTTTATTTCGCGTAATGTGACGCAAGTCATGCTTTCATAGTACCTACAGATTAGTAGGTCACTCTATACCAAAAACTGAAAAGCAACGCCTTGTGCCAGAAGGATAGACACTGAGTAGCAGTGAGAATTAAGACATGTAGTACACTTTGTAGGTTAAGTATATCTCATCTACATTTCAAATTATCACTAACGTACATGCACAGCTCACATAATTTTCAAGATATACATAAATTTGCACATTTAAAATGAAAATCATAGTTATTTTTTTATTTGGTAAAAAATCATGAAATAAAAATATTATATTATTGATTTCGAACTAAAGACAGAATTTAGAAATACGTGCATCAATTTTTTAGGATAAGTTCGTAAAAAATAAGGTATGCATAGGTTTATATATTATATAAAATCAGAAAAAAAATTCAACTTATATTTAAATAAAATGCACTTTAAATATTTTACGGACATAGGCATTTCTCAATTTTATCACCGATTATCTACAGCTTTGCCGACATTGAAGAGATATTATTACGTCTAAATATAAAAACCTATAAATATGCGTTAAAATTTTTAAGATGGCATGTGAAAAATTATGGGGATTAAGGGAACTGGTAAACAATATTTTTCCCGAGAGAAAATTTAGATTATAATTTATTTCACATTCAAGGTGAAACAGTGGTTTTATGTACATGTTTCATTAATGAAAAATCTGTTATTTACGAATATTTTTCAGTCTTCCGTACTGTTACGACACAGTAATATCAGCGACTCCTATTTAATCGATTTTTCATGCCATTTTAATGAACCAGAACATACGAGAACAAATGCATAAAAGAGAAAGATCACAGATATTATGTTTCTCATGAAGTTGGTAATTATTATTATTATTATTATCATTACACGCCAATTTGAACTTGAAATTTTATCGAAAGTGCTATTTTTTACCATGTTTTGATTATCTGTAGCAGTAATATTGAAAATAAGTAATTGAGATTGCCAAATATTTAAAATAAATTAAAAAAGGCTTTTCTAAAATATTGTGTTAAATTGAAACAAAATTATTTTAAACAGAATGATTTTTACATAAAAAAATTGTATTTTTTATCACTTTTTTTATAAACATTTAGATTATCTCCAAAACCACGCATAATATTTAACCATAAAAAGTGTGACTGTCTAGCCAATTAAAACACATTTAAAAAAAATGTTTCTACGCCCTTTTGGTAGCCGAGTTAGACGTTTTTTTCAAAAATCCACAGTGCCTCTGTAAAAATCAAAAGGGCCCCTGGCAATAAATCAAAATTCCATTTAAATACAAAGCCAAGAGGTTCTAAGCTTTAAAAATCGACTTTCTAAACCTTTTTTGTTAATAACTTTCGAAGAGACAAAAGGTTAGTTATGTATTTCTGCCTTACGGGATAAAAAATAGAATTTTGCAAAAACCATTGGGCCCACAGCGCCCACCTTTCGCATAGTTTTGTAGAACAATAAAATACAACTTTTAGGCATATTTATAAAATTCCAACAAATAACAACCAAGTTATGGATCATTTAAAAAATGCTGTTTTTCCACGTTTTTTTATGATTTTTTTTTTGGAATAATTTCTAAAGAATTTATCTGATTTTAATCTATTAGGCGGCATTTTGTATAGGTCTTTTTATTACGCATATTTCGTCTGTTGAACACTTAAATAGTTTATTAATATTAAGTTTATTATTATCCAAAAACAACAAACCTACCCGTCAATATTGAGCGATACAAGCAGATCCTCAGTTGTAGGCGTAAAGTATACAGGGATGGCCAGAAGTACGGAATAAAATTCATATCTTTTGAATGAGTTAATTTTTTTAAACGCCGAAACACGTTAACTGATTTTGATTTTTTTCCATCTTTCGGTTATATAATAATTAATTTTTCTTCAATCCCCTAAAGCTACCCCTACCTTTTTTCAAATGGAAACATAAGGCATTAGAGGGCTCGTTGAAATGCTTAAAGAAAACCATACCATACCAAATAAACATCTACTTAAGAGTGAAATAAAATTTAATTATCTTCAGTGTTATCCTCCATGAATTTTCACAGAATAAAATAAAGAATTTGAAACTGTACCTATCACTACTAACGCAAAAAAGATATATTTTTTATGTTGCGTTTTTTTGGTACCACTTACTTGCCAGGCTTTCTGGTTAATTTTTCGCTTTAATTGTAAATTGGAGTTTGAAACGTTATTGTGTCAAAATCAAGTTATTTACTGAATTGCAATGGTATTGTCGGAAAGGCAACGCATCGAAATCTTGATACTGCTTGGATGTGTAGACAAAATAATAAGTCAGGCTGAAGTGCGCGATTTATTTAATGCGAAATATCCCGAAAACCAAATCTCGCAAGGGACATAGTAAAATATTTCACAAATTTGAGGAACACGGTACAGTACAGACTTTGCCCAAAACTGGACGGGTACGTGCTTTTTGAATGAAGAAAAGAAATTAGACATTGCATTAGAACTTGTTCAAAATCCTCATACCTCAACTGCTTCATTGGCCCGCAATCACGATGCTTCTCGAACTGCAATTCGAATGTTTCTGAAACAAGAGAAATACCACCCCTATAAGGTATGTCTTGTCCAAGAGCTTTTGGAAGACGATTATGATAGGCGATTACAATTTTGTGAAGAAATGATGAGACGGTGTGACGACAATAATGGTTTTCAACGAGACGTACTTTTTTCGGATGAAGCTACGTTCTATTTAAATGGAGTGGTTAACAGGCACAACTATCGCTTTTGGTCCCAGGAGATCCACACTGGACATGCGAATCGCATACGCAGCATCCACAGAAAGTTAATGTATGGGCAGGTATCATCAACAACAGAAACTTGGGCCCATTCTTTTTTGAAGAAAATCTTACTGCCGCACGCTACCTGGATTTCCAAA
Organism: Anoplophora glabripennis; assembly: GCF_000390285.2. Lineage (NCBI taxonomy): Eukaryota > Metazoa > Arthropoda > Insecta > Coleoptera > Cerambycidae > Anoplophora > Anoplophora glabripennis. The sequence continues at coordinate 1,162,491 of NW_019416897.1, read as the reverse complement.
CATTTGACCTGATACCTGCTCTAGCTGTGATTTTCCCTCATGAAATTGATCCAGATATACCCCACATTTTGGTATTGATGGTCGAAGATACTTAGATGAAATGTTTCCAAATCGCTGGATTGGTAGACGGGGTACAGTTGAATGGCCGCCAAGATCCCCCGACTTAACACCCCTGGATTATTTTCTTTGGGGATATTTGAAAGAGAGTCTACCAGGACAGACCGGATAATATTAAGAATTTAAAGAACAAGATTAGGGCGGAGATGCATAATTTACCAGCTGAAGTCATTCAGAATGCTGTGGACAACATTACTATCGTCTTGGAGAATGCCAAATAGTGAATGGAGGACATTTTCAGCATTTTCGACATTGAGTTTATTTTTGTAAATTATCTAGTTGTTTCAAATTCTAAATGAAAAACAACTTGCTATTGAAAAAATAAAATTTGTTTATTTGGTATGGCTGGATTCAGTTTTCTATAAGCTTTTCAACGAGCCCCGTCATGCCTTATGTTTCCATTTGAAAAAAAAAGTAGGGGTAGCTGGGGGTTAAGGGGTTGAAGAAAAATTAAATTATTATATAACCGAAAGATGGGAAAAAATCAAAATCAGTTAACGTGTTTCGGCGTTTTAAAAAAAATTAACTCATTCAAAAGATATGAATTTTATTCCGTACTTCTGGTCATCCCTGTATACTTCGAGTGAGTGCGAGAGAGACGCAGTATACGGAGGCGGCCAAGAGAGGCCGAGAAACGCGGCGCGCGCGCCTTATTAACAATAAAAAAAACAAGTCCTCAGAATAAAATATGCCGGCGTAACTCTTCGGATTTTTGTTAAGGGATGTTCAAAGATTATTTAAGAATTTTAGCAACACTAAAAATTGCAATTTTTAATATAGTTTATAGACGTTAAAAATGGTTAAAATCGTGTTTTTTTCGAACAAAAAATCGTTAATATCTCGAAAACGGTAAATTTTAGAGGAAAGTTGCATAGGAACTTTTTTGTTCAGGATACCCCAAAAAGCTTAAAAAATATTTCGAGTGAAAAAACGAAAAATACGAATTTGTCTAAAAAAAACTGTTTGACCATTAGTAACGTCTGGTAACATGCGGATATGTTTCAAGGGTCATTTTTTTTAGTAAGATTATGAAAAAAAATCGAATGAGAATCATGTTCCTAGCGGGAGCGACGACGATACAGCCTGGACTATATTGCTCCGACATTGGAACAACCAAAATATAAAAATTGGTAATATTTTTTTTTGTTACAGTGTCAGTCGTTGTGGCCTTCTTCATTTGTTGGGCCCCTTTCCACATCCAGAGGGTATACTGCGCTTACAACCGCGACTACTCCGAATACAGCGAGAAGGTCTACATTGTGGTCACATACATCAGCGGCGTACTCTACTACCTAGCTACCGCCATCAACCCCATACTTTACAACATCATGTCGGTCAAATTCAGGGAGGCCTTCAAGGTGCGTAAGTAGGTTGAACTACATACAATCAAATTCTATTTAATACTGAATCTGAATACATAATATTTTCGTTAAAGTTAATTTCTGGAAAGCCTGTACAAGTTTTCAAAGCAATTGTTCAAAACGTGGTCGGCCTACCCGCTGAAATCGATTACAGGTCAGATAATTAGTCTTTTGCATAGAAGGAGGTGCCCTTTTGGTAATGCCATGTCATAACAAAATCCCACTTCTCACAACAACGGAAATGTTATCTTTAGCGGAGTCGCCTCGGGCGGCAGTCATCTCTGTGCAGAATTTATATTAATCTGATTTTATTATTTATGAGAAGGGCCCCAGTATTTGTCAGTTTGTCCGAAATCTTGGCATGAGCATTTATTTCAGCTTGAATTATTTATATCTACTGAAATTTAATTAAACCAGAAGTTTGTAAATCCTATATAAATTAATTTCGAGAATTTACATTGCCCCTTTCTATGTCCATGTCATAACTTCAAACAGATTATTCTTTGGATAATTTTAGGCTTAAAAAAATTAAGCAGCCAAGGATTGAAAGGTCTGAAGGTCTTACACGAACATTGTCGCTGATCTTTTGAATCCAGTCCACTGTAGTTCGACTCTTGGGAATCCATGCTCGACTCAAAGATCTTATTGAAAGAAATCAGTAACAACGTATATCGATTTACATCTTACCTTAATTTTTTTGTATATTTGAGCAGCAAAAATGAGACTCTCTCAACGGTAAAATATTTTTATTGAAAACAAAGTCAGTGAAAAAGTGTCGTCGCACTAGGGTACGAAATGCCTAAAAGCTGGCCAAAAATGAAAAAAAAGGTTCTATTTGGAATTTTTTAAGCATCAGGTTGGCAATAGGGATACTTGGGCTATTCAAATTGATCGGTGAAAACAGTTTGCCGTTTATACTGGAGTCCAAGTAACCTTATTGTGTGTCTCGTGGCTTCCTAAACGAACACAAAAGTACATCACATGTTCAAAGTGCTGTAAAAATTATTCATAATAAATTATTTATTGTCCACTTATTTTCATTATTGTTTATGCCAATTAATAATGCTTAAATTTATTACGAAAATCATTCAAAAGGGAACTTAAAAGTTATATATAAGGCACCATAAGGCTAAATTACTTATTGACCCATAATCTATGATCACTTTAATGTATAATATTATGAAAAAAACATCTGCTTAGCTGCGCTTTCAATTTTACGATATGAATAAAGCAAAAGTTGCAATAAATCGTAATTCAATTATTTCGTTAATGTCGAACAAAAAGTGAAAAGAGTATTGCACTTATTATAAAATAAGTAAAAATAATGTATGGAAAAATACATACAAGTAGAATGGTAGAAGACAATAAGTAAATAAAGAGAAAGAATACTCTAGTATGACATAGAAAAGGATAGTCGATGCATACTGACTTTATATGTAATTNTATATATATGTAGAATAGTAAATGGCAATAAGTAAATAAAGAGAAAGAATACTCGAGTATGACATAGAAAAGGATAGTAGATGCAGACTGATTTTATAATTTCAAGAATCTAATTTTGTCAATTCACAGCCCCACAAAAAAAAGTGGAATATTTGAAAGACAAGACCCTGGTATCTATATGTTTTTGGGGTCGCTGAATCCGAAGCCGGTGTCTGTTTGATCCGATCAGGTCTGCGTTAAGGTCAGTTCAAGGTCAAATGTAGAGAATCATTTGCCAACAAAGTAAACCTCTATGTCTCTATCTATACGTTTTTCGGGACGGTAAATCCGAATCCGGTGTCCGTTTGATCCGATGAAGTCTGGTTAAGGTCAATTCAAAGTCAAATGTAGAGGACCAATTGCCAACAAAGTAAACCAATGTATCTATACGTTTTTGGGGTCGCTTAATCCGAATCCAAGGTTTGTTTGACCTAATCAGATCTGTTAAGTTCCAAACTGAAAACACTCAGTATTCATTTATGCGTATTAAAATTTGAGTAACAAATAATATTAAAGAAAGAAAGTTTTAACTCTGAGCCCGTGACCTTCAACAATATTCAACAGAATAACATGATCAAATGACGAATTTTTAAAAATTGTAATCTGTCTACCTTACAATAAATTGAATTTTCGCATAATCAGTGCAGTTAAAAACTCCAATATCCACTTCCGTTAGTTTATTCCACTTTTGTCAAATTTCGTCCGCCATTTTAAATTTTTTAATTTTAATATGAAATTCGTAATCAATGTTGTCAAAAACCCTGAAACACCTATTTTTGTCAACTTATTCGACTTTGCTTAAATTTAATCCATATTGGATCCGCCATTTTGAATTTTCCAATTTTGATATCAAATTCGTAGTCAGTTGGGTCAAAAACCACAGTACACCTACTTTTGTACAATTTGGAATAAATTTTTATTTTTGGCCAGCTTTTAGGCATTTCGTACCACAGTGCGTCGGGGCGGATGTTCATTGAAGAGTCATCGTGGTGTGGAGTCGCTCGCAGGTATAAGTATCTGGACCTTGGCGCCAATCTGCCGTGGACCTTTTCCTGGAACCCTGGTGCGTCCCGCGTCTGTTCTTTGTCCGTGCAACTGTTAGACCGGTCCGGGCGGCGTCAGGCTGGCGCTCTTGACGTAATGCTTAAAATGGGTCACTTGCAGACATGTGTACTCACATATTTATAAGAAATAAGTACAGAAAATTTGTCGTAAGGTCGCTGCCACATCCTGTATAACCATTTCATTTTTAATGGCCTATACCACGTCTGAAGATGAGGTAAAGGACTAATGGTCCGCTTAAATGTGATAAAAAATACAAAAGCCTTTACTGCTTTAAATCTAGGTCAATGTGATATCTGACAACAGAAGTGTGTTTAAAGGAGCAGAGAATTTCAATCCAATTACGTTGTCATTCTCCTTCGGGTCCATCATTGAATTACGATACGATTTTTTAAAATTGAATTTCATATTTTTATAAAGCTATTATGGAACTTTATAGCACCGTAGGTTTAGGATTCTTTTTATTATACAGTACAGGTATTTTCATATATGGAATGGGCTATTTTGCTGATGCACATATTAGGATCTCGAAAAGTACAAGAGATAGAAAAACAGTAAGTAGGAAAATGGTAGACCAGCTTTAACTGTTCGTCTTTCCGAGAAATTTTGAAAAGAGGCTTAACTTCATAATTTTCATAAACTTTTTTAATCTCTACAAATTTTATCATAAGTTCTTGCGTGGACGCAGAATTTTGTTCCGGCGTAATGGTTCGGAAACATCATTTACAATTATTTTACAATGTGATAAAGTTTGACAGATGTCATGAATTCGTAAAAGTAAAAACACAGAGTACCTATCTTTTTTTCGAATTCTCTGAAAACTCGAATAGCCGGCCTGCAAGCTCATTGAAGTTAGTAGCAGAATGGTCCAAAACTATTCTCCTTTTTTCTATCTCTTATAGTTTTCGAGATCTCAATACATGCATCAGGAAAATGGCTCACCTGGTATATTTTAGTGTCATATCATACACGTCTAAATGTAAGTCTTTATTGGGATACAAGTATAAAGCTCAAAGATACTTATCCCAAAAAACGACATTCGTTGCCATGGGCTTTAATTAGAACTGTTTTTTCTATTTAAAAAAATTGTTTTATAAGCTTTCGCAATTAAGGACAATTTTTTAGTTTTCTTTGACTTTAATTGATTTTCTACCATTCGTCCATACGTCTTTATTTCATGCTAAACAAAACAAGTGTTTCTATATCAAACAGAAAATTGTCTTAAATAATAATGAATGTACAGAGATATTTTAATAAACTATTCAGAAAAAGTGTCAACTACAAAAATATTGTTTAGAAGTCAACTACATTTGTTTCATAAGTTTCTGGGATAACAAATTGTTTTTGTTACCACAACGCTATATATGTACGTTTCTTGGAAGTGATACTTACAGTCCAATTAAATGCCAATTTTGGTCAACTTGCCTGAATTTTTTATGTAAGTTTGAGGTATATAATAACAATAAGTGACAGTAATTTTTTTCAACGACCGACCAGGGGTGAAAAAAGATAAAATGAAGGGATTTTTCAAGATAACTCAAAAGCTCTTATAAAAGTTATAGAGCATAAAATTCTACATAAAAATGGTCTTTTTCTTGTACTATTAAAAATACAAATTATTGAATTTTATAATTTGTTTTTTCAATCTACTCTAAAAAAATGTAAACTATCTTTTCAGAGAAATACATATTATTTTTTAATTTTTAATAAAAAAGTTATAACAATTTCACAAAATGAACGTGATTTTTTAATGGTAAAGCAAATTTCGAAAGCAACTTTTCATTATTTTAAACAATCAATCGAATGGCATAGACAAAAACTGTTTTAGTGTTGTCATAAAAATGTATGATAAAAAAATTGAAATTGTTATAACTTTTTTATTAAAAATTAAAAAATATATCTATTTCTCTGAAAAGAAAGTTTACATTTTTTAGAGTAGATTGAAAAACATTTTTTTTTTAATTTTTGAAATCATCTCTTCTATCCACCCTAACTCTGTTAATTTTAATAGTACAAGAAAAAGTGAATAGACCATTTTTATGTAGAATTGTATGCTCTACAACTTTTATAAGAATTTTTTTCTAGCTCTTACCACTTTTGTGTTATCTTGAACAACCCCTTTATTTTATCTTTTTTCACCTCTGGCCGGGGGTTAAAATAAAGTTACTGTAACTTATTGTTATTATATACCTCAAACTAACTTATATCAAAAATTCAGTCAAGTTAACCAAATTGCGAATAAAGGCCCATTTAATTGGACTAATAGAGCAACATTTGACAGGTCTATTAAACCATTAAATGTCTCTTTCAGAAAAAATGGAAGCAGGAATTTTTATTAGGATATTCCAACGATAAATCTATGTAAATATTTCAGAAAATATTAAACATAGATTAATGAAATCTAAGTTTATAATTTAATTTAATAATTAATTAAAAGTAAATATTTACTCAATTGATGAACCATTTTATTCGGAAAAGGAAGTCACTTTTCTTTTGAGTTTTTTTAGTCCAAAACAAGCTTATCTCATAGTTGAATGGACCGACACTAACTAAAGTTACTTTCACTGGAAAGATCTATAGTTTTCTCTTTATTATAAATGAAATTTTTAAGTACAATGTGATCAAAGCCTTGAATTCGTGATCCACAGCAGTTGCTAAATTTATACATAGCTGATTTTTTTTTTAATTTGTAATAACTTTCTACTAAGACACCCAATATATTTTTTATGTAGGTGTTAGGAAATGCAAATCCCTTATATAAGAGTTTCGCAATTATTCACAATCAACACATTTTGTATATTTTAGTTACGTTTTAAGGAATAAACATAAGCATCTTATCTTTAATCTCCTAAGACTTTGTTAAGGCATATTAAAAATAAGACTATTTAAGGTGTTTTTAATGATCTCAATGCTTCAGAAAAGACAAGATAAGCAAAGTTCAAAGAAATATCTTCAAAAGAGACGGAACCATCAAAAAATAAATTAAACAAAAACGTAATTTTAAAGGTCCTTTAACATTTTAAATATTTTGGTATTGATATACACCTTGTCCCATTTGAATCGATCACACAGACCAACTTTGCCGGTTGACCTCCAGCTGAAAAACTTCTAGAACAAAAATTATAAGGTTTTAAGGTGGCCGTACGGATAATGACCTTGGTTTTGAGCCAGATGTCAAACATAGGGTTCATTTAGAGGTCAACTTCGTAATTTCAAATGGAAACCCCATTTGTTTTATCCAAAAATGGAAAAAGCAGGAGATTCTACGTTCAATGATGTATATTCGATCTTGCGTCAGACTGACCTCTAGGGGCCTTCTGAAGGTCAAATCAACTTAACTGACCTCTAAATTTGACCCCACGGCTCAAGGTTGGAGTCACAGTTAGATCATACCATGACCACGGTAGATTTGTATGGAATTTGCCACAAAAATTAATCAACCTTTGCCATAAAATGTAAACATTTCAGTGGGAAAGCTGATTTGACCTTCAGAAGGCCTCTAGGGGTCAATTTCATCCATGATTAAATATACACCTCCGAACGTAGAACTTCCTGCTCTTTCCATTTATGGATAAAACAAATGGAGTTTCCATTAGAAATTCTGAAGTTGACCTCCAAATTACTCCTAAGTTCGTTCTGGGACAAAACCAAGATCATTATCGTCCCCCTTAAAACCTTACAAATTTTATTCTGGAAGTTTTTCAATTGGAGGTCTTCTTGCAAAGTTATTCTGGGTGATCGATTAAAATGGGACCCGGTGTATTGGTATAGCTTAATTTTAATCTGAGGAATTTTTTGTCGTGACTGTATACACGAATATTTCATTTTTTTTTTTTTTTCAGGAAACGTTTTCGCGGTGCTGCGGCATAGGCCATCTGCACCACGGTAGACCCCAGAGATCTTACTCGGTGCTGTCCAAATCCAAAGTGCGCGGTCCCGACTCCACAGATTCTGGCAGCCACGATCCCACCGTACAGACGAACACGTCACTCACGCATAAGAACTCCGCCGACTCCTTCAACGGGTTGCAGATGGGAATGCGTGGGTAAGGAAAAATCCGATCAATCACCGCGTAATAAACAAACTATTCATATTGATTGTGAGTTTAGTACAGGACCGTGAAAAGTGAGATTGAACCTCGGATTGAACTTACAACAGATACAAACAATTATTTTTTCATTTTTGACTAAATTTTCTTTGTAGTTAAATTTAAATATTAATATAACACTAATTTTCTATTTTTTAAAGTTCATAGTGCTGCAACTTTATGGATAATGATTTTTTTTCTATCTGGGAAACCGCTCGAAGGATTTTTTTGAAATTGTGATGTAGTCCAAGCATTCTGTCACGGATTAATGTTAAATTTGCAGAAATTATTACCTGGACAAAAAAAATATGACCGTATAGAAAATTAAATTTTAAATTGAGTTTCTTGTTCTTTAAACTCGATCCAATATGGCGAACATGGTTAAAAAAAATCGCAAAGTTGAAAAAAACTGTTTTTCTAAAATAACTAAAAAAATATAGCACGGATTGAAAAATTTTAAATGAGAAAGTTGTAGGTTTTAAAAAGATCTATCGACAGATTTTTTGAAAGTATCGATTGCTTTGTTACTTTTCGAGATATATCGAAAAAACCGTTAAAAATCTTCTCTTTTCTCTTCTTCTATAACTCGTTTACATTTACGTGCCCATATTTGCTATTTACTGCAAGCATAGCCCGCGGCAAGCCAAAAAAGTACATTTTTGAAAAATTTAAAAATATTAATTATTTTTCGAGATATATCGATTTTTTGAAAAAAAGGCGCTCTCGAAAATTGGCTAGATCTTCTCAGCGGATAGCCCTACAGTAACGATTTTCGGTTTATTTTCTTCGTAAAGAGTTATATTATCATGCTGTTAAAAAATGTTGACGATTTTATTAATTTTAAGGATCAAAAAATGACTGAAAAAGTTGCACTTTTTTTGGGTATGTTTTTTTCAAATAACTATTTCAATTTTTATTATTTTTTTGTACTTAATCTGGGGTAGCTAAACACGAATATTATAGCATTTTCGCCTTAGAAGCAAAATAGACCCGTAAATGTTTAGTTTTCTTTCTTTAAAAGTCATTTTCATAAAATAAAAATTGAAATAGTAATTTGAAAAAAACATACCCAAAAAAGTGCAACTTATTCAAAGTCATTTTTTGATCCTTAAAATTAATAAAATCGTCAACATTTTTTAACAGCATGATAATATAACTCTTTACGAAGAAAATAAACCGAAAATCGTTACTGTAGGGCTATCCGCTGAGAAGATCTAGCCAATTTTCGAGAGCGCCTTTTTTTCAAAAAATCGATATATCTCGAAAAATAATTAATATTTTTAAATTTTTCAAAAATGTACTTTTTTGGCTTGCCGCGGGCTATGCTTGCAGTAAATAGCAAATATGGGCACGTAAATGTAAACGAGTTATAGAAGAAGAGAAAAGAGAAGATTTTTAACGGTTTTTTCGATATATCTCGAAAAGTAACAAAGCAATCGATACTTTCAAAAAATCAGTCGATAGATATTTTTAAAACCTACAACTTTCTCATTTAAAATTTTTCAATCTGTGCTATATTTTTTTAATTATTTTAGAAAAACCGTTTTTTTCAACTTTGCGATTTTTTTTAACCATGTTCGCCATATTGGATCGAGTTTAAAGAACAAGAAACTCAATTTAAAATTTAATTTTCTATACGGTCATATTTTTATTGTCCAGGTAATAATTTCTGTAAGCATTTCTCTATATTGCTTGGACTAATGGTGTAATAAGGACGGTGGGGCCTGCCAAGCTAAAATATTTTCAAGGGCATCGTACTTCCGGTTATACAGGAAGTCGATACTAACTTTTTTTAATTTTAAATGGAAGCACCTGTATATTATTGCATTTCTGGAAATATCATCTATTTTTAAGTTGAAAACATATAGCACACTCCATACTTAGGATTGACCGTTTCCGAGATATTTTGATTTTTAAGCAAAAATTGACAGATGCAGACTCTACAAAATGTTCAATTGCACAAAAAAATAAACCTATGTTTCCGGGAAAACTAAATTTTGCCGACAGTCTGCATCTGTCAATTTTTGCTTATCTCGGAAGCGGTCAATCCTAAGTATGGAGTGTACTATATGTTTTCAACTTAAAAATAGATGATCTTTCTAAAAATGCAATAATATACAGGGGGTTCCCTTTAAAATAAGAAAGTTAGTATCGACTTCCGGTATAACCGGAAGTACGATGACCTTGAAAATATTTTAGCTTGATAGGCCCTACGGTCCGTGTCACACCATCACAATTTCAAAAAAATCCTTCGAGAGGTTTTCCAGATATCCATCGATAGAGTTCGTGGCGGGACACCCCGAGGGGCGATCCGCTGATGTAATCTTCGTACGTTTGCCCTGGAATCTTATGTAATCGTTTCTGAAATCTTTGCAATCTCCTTGTAATTAAGACGTTTTAATATTTATCTTTTTGAAATTTTGTAATCATCTAAGAATCTCTTTAAAATTGAAATCTATCAAATTTTATCTGTAATCTACGTAATCTCATCTGTACTCTATGTAATCTTATCTGTAATCTATGTAATCTATCTGTAATCTATGTAATCTTATCTGTAATCCTCGCTGTAATCTGTGTAATCAGATATCGAATTTCGTCGATGTAGTCGTTATACAACGCCCCCCCACCTCAATTTCCAAAGGATGCCACAGAAACCTATATAGTGTGATTGGTGTGTCCCGAAGGGCAATCCGCTAAGGAAAAAACATACGAAGATTACAAAATTTCTGAAATCTCTTGTAATGTATCTGCAGATTTCCATATCAATTCATATAAAAAATCAAGATTACAATATCTTTCAACAGATTATAAAACATTACAGGAGATTTCAGTTATTTTAGTAGATTTCAATGATTATTTAAGATTTCAATAGGATTATTAGATATTAAAAGAAGATTTCAAAATTTCTTAATAAGGTTTCAAGGAATATGGGAAGATTACAATAAATTTTGAATGTCCATTTGAACAAAACTAATTGAATTAATTTCAAATGTCATTCATTTCATTCATTAACAATAGTACTTTGATTAAGAATTTCCAGTATCAGGAATTTTTTGGGCAAAAATTGTAACATTCTGATTAAGCTTTTGTTTGAATGAACATTAAAAACTTTTTGTCATGACAAAAATGATAATGCTATTTTGAAAGTAGGTAAATATTTTCCCAAAAACTAAATAATAAAAAATATATTAAGCTTTTATTAATACTTGCATTTAATAGTTTACTTGTATACAGCGTGTTTAAAAAAGACGCGGCAATATTTAAGGGAGTGATTGCCCAGGTCATTTTATAAAAAAAGGTCCTATAAACATAGGTCCGCAAACGCTTCGTTACCGATCTACAGAAATTTAATTTTTACTGTTTTTTTAATGAAATTTCAACACTGTAGATCGGTAACGAAGCGTTTGCGGACGTATGTTTATAGGAACTTTTTTTTATAAAATGACCTGGGCAATCACCCCCTTAAATATTGCCGCGCCTTTTTTAAATACGCTGTATACAGGTAAATTATTAAATACAAGTGTTAATAAAAGCTTAATATATTTCTTATTATTTATTTTTTGGGAAAATGTTTATTTTATGATAATTCTATTTTTTTATTTTTATTAGTTTATTGGATTATTATATTTTTATCTTTCAATAAAAATATATACTTACCTACTTTCAAAATGGCGTTATCATTTTTGTCATGACAAAAAGTTTTTAACGTTCATTCGAACAAAAACTTAATCAGAATGTTACAATTTTTGCGTAAAAATGATACTGGAAATTCTTAATCAAAGCACTACTGTTAATGAATGAAATGAATGACAGTTGAAGTTAATTCAATTATTTTTGTTCAAATGGACATTCAAAACTTATTGTAATCTTCCCGTATTCCTTGAAATATTATTAAGAAATTTTGAAATCTTCTTTTAATTTCGAATAATCCTATTGAAATCTTAAATAATCATTGAAATCTACTAAAATAACTGAAATCTCCTGAAATGTTTTGTAATCTGTTGAAAGATATTGTAATCTTGATTTTTTTATATGAAATTTGTAATCTTTTTTGAATTGATATTGAAATCTGCAGATACATTACAAGAGATTTCAGAAATTTTGTAATCTTCGTACGTTTTTTCCTTAGCGGATCGCCCCTCGGACTGTCTCTACAAAATGTTCAATTGCACAAAAAAATAAACCTATGTTCCGGGAAAACTAAATTTTGCCGACAGTCTGCATCTGTCAATTTTTGCTTATCTCGGAAGCGGTCAATCCTAAGTATGGAGTGTACTATATGTTTTCAACTTAAAAATAGATGATCTTTCTAAAAATGCAATAATATACAGGGGGTTCCCTTTAAAATAAGAAAGTTAGTATCGACTTCCGGTATAACCGGAAGTACGATGACCTTGAAAATATTTTAGCTTGATAGACCCTACGGTCCGTGTCACACCATCAGAATTTCAAAAAAATACTTCGAGAGGTTTTCCAGATATCCATCGATAGAGTTCGTGGCGGGACACCCTGTATATGTACAACCCTTTTAGAATCCCAGGATTTAATTCCAAAAGTTCTCTTTGTGGGTGTGAAACTATTCCCTTAAAAAAAAGCCCACATTTTCTTATCAAAATATGACCACTTTAATTTTCACCAGTCCCCACTGGTTTTTGTTCCTAATTTCAGAAAAGTGTTGATTAATTCTCGTGAGCTTAAATTTACTTATAACCCCTCTAACAAAAACAAAGGAATATTAAAGGTAACATACGTTTTGTTGGTATTTGTACAAACTAAACTTTAATACTCTTTTATTTGTTTAATTTTGGTACCGACTAGAATGTCAACATTTTAATAATTAACCCTTCTAAGAATACCGTAAAAACGAATTAAGTCTGCGTTATTTATAAAGTTCATCATCGAAGAACTTCGAGCTAAATTTTTAAATACATCGGAAGGACGTTTCGTGTCATTTAATTTATTTAGGTATATCCCACTCCACTTTGATTAACTTTGTTCACTTTCATAAAATATTAATACCTAAATAAAAATAGATTTACTTATACGGAGTGACACAAGTCACAGAGTCACTCCAATTGTTTCAGATAAAAGCTAGCGGGTGTCCGGACGAAGCGTGACTTCTAATCAAAAAACTTAATTGCTTTTTATTATTTTTCAGTAGTTTTCATGGCTTGTATTTACTCTTGGCAAATTTTCTGCTGTTAAACAAATAATTGTATGTTTATGTTTTTGCAACGCTCTTTTCAAAAATTAGAAAATTATCAAAGTTACTTCTGAGGCAGAGAACGATATGTCTCTCGAAACGTGAAGAAACCTAAACCGACGACGTGACAACCAACCTGGAAATTGTTCTACCAAGCTATTTTATGTTATATTAAATTTAAAATAAAAGTTTACTTATTTTCTACAACTTCTGTTTACTTTAAGTAAAAATCGCGTCTTCTTATTTGCAAAATGTGATTATTCTTCGTTTTTGCCTAACCCGTATTTAAGCATTTCTTGAGTTCACGAACAACTTTGTTAAATACAGTTTTTAACGAAACCAAAAATTAAAAGCACTTTGCTTAGGGAAAATTTCACATTCTGAAATTTTTTGGACGCCCTGTATGATTTATTACATATTTGATTACAGTTCATGGCTTCCCGAGATAAGCAAAATTTTTTATTAAGAATAACTTTTTCTCGAAAAATCAGTAATAAAAAAATTTACAAAAGTGCGGTCCTCCATCCGGGGACACACTGTATATAGCTAAATTTAATTTACAAAATCATCTTTAACGCGTTTACCTAAAAACGAACACGATGTGGTCATAGACCACGGGAAAAATCTTATGTTTTATTTTCTATCAACACTTCAATTCATAGTACTTTTTTCCAAAACGTAATAAATAAACGTAAGACAATAATCCCAATACACCCAAACACAATAGAGAAAATGCATGTGTAATAAAGCCAATAGAGAAATCTGAATTTAAAATATTTGCTATTCAGTATAAAGATAAATACCCCAGTATGTGACTGTCAATGAGCACATTTTCCATTTCAGAAGTAAATTTGTTTACCTCAATTTGAAGATACTAAACATTAATACATTACGAAAGGATGCCCACACAAATGTGTATTCAAACTTACTTTAATATCACATTTTTATTAAACGAATTTTCAATTTCCTTTAAGCGTACCATCTCATAATTTATAAACCAATTTGAAAAGCTAATAACGTAGGGGATGATTATATAATAACGAATTCTTCGTCGAAGTTTTCTAAAGCGATTTACGTTTCCAGGTACAAGCCGCAAAGGTCGTTCAAGGAACACGGCGGCATCCAAGAAGAAATCACCATGATCAACCAAAAATCCATCCCCACAGCCGCAGAGCACCAACCCCAGTCCACCATGTCCAGCCCCAGCTTGTTGAACAACCCCACCTGTCTGTCGGTGCACGTGAGCAACCCCAACCCCTCGACTCTCACCAAATTCCTTCAGTTTTTCCACTGCATAGCCAAGAAAACTCTGGACGACAGCAAACGACTGTCCTCCTATTACTCCTCTCCGGTAAAGGAGACAAATGCTCTGGAACTACAAAAGACTGGGTTTTTAGACAAGGAGAAGTGCGATAATGGAGTGCGGAAGCCTTGCATCAGCAACAGCAGCCTGAAGAATATCGAAATTGATGCCATCGAGGACGAGCTGACGGCCTATATGAAGGAGATCCGCAAGAGGGAAGCGAACAGCTAACTACTTTAAAGGCCCCCAAGGGGCTCTCAAGGATGTTGATAGAAGGAATTTGGTACTGTCTGTTCACAAACGTGCACCATTGACCAGGTTCAGGATGTGTACCAAATTTTGACCAGACAACTTTTTGATATTTCTAGGTTTTCTTGGTAGATATGAAAAATTCCCAGGTTGAGTGAATGTATAGAGTGATTCTCTTGAGGGCACTCAAGATGGAAGCCTTGGAAACGATAAGAGGTACGAAGTTGGTTAGATTGTAGAAAAATTTCTCAATGATAAGCGTTCTTGATTAACTTTTTTAATTTTCTTGTAACTTTCGTAGATCACTGCACTCCATTTTTGGTCGATTGGTCTACTGGAATTTTTGTTATTATATTTGAGACATGGCCTAATGTGAAAAAATTATATTTTGTTGTAACTGAAAATGTTTTAAGTACACTGAAAGAAATGCGTTTTATTCTTTATTAGAATTCTCTATACCATTATAAGACCATTGTATACTATATGTGACAGTTAAACAGGTGAATATTGGATATAAAACGCGTATTGCTAGCACAGTTGTATAGTGACTATAAACCTTATTCTTTATTAAATTATTGTATAACTAGTATACAACGTTTTTTATACCCTTTACGAAATAATAGCAATAACTGTTATTAAAGTGTTCCATATCGTTATTAGAACATCTAGTACTGGTTATAAGTTTTATAATAATAAATGTATTAAACTGTTGTATACTCTGTATGAGTTAAA
>NW_019416897.1:1134114-1140643 GCF_000390285.2 Anoplophora glabripennis | reverse complement strand
ATATATTGTCTGAAATTACTTTTCTGTGGCAGTATTTAGTATTTTAGAGTTTGAGTATTTTTTGCCATTAACAATTAAGAAATAATCCCATGAAGTAGAAGGATTATTGATGAAGGGGTTGTTTTAATAAACTTACTTTTGCTTAAAATGATTATATTTTATACTAAGATTGTAGATAATATACTTAAAAAAAACACTATTGTACATTACTTTGATGACGTTTCAAAATTTAAAGTAATGTGACATACTGTCTCTTTATGGTATATTATTTACAGTCTCAGTATGAGATATAATCATTTTAGGCAAAATTAAGTTTATTATTTAATATTATTAATATATTTTAAAAGTCCCGCTAAATGACTTCTACTTGATACACTTGGCACATTGGCGCTGATGCTTATTACAGTCCTTCCCCCTCCACTCGAGTTAGCTATCTATAGTTATCTATTTTCGTACTGAATTCATTTCACTCACGAACAATGTTTATATTTAAAATGCCCAAATCGTGTCAAAAATTTTTCTACGCCCGTATTTTCAATAGTGCTGAACAAGAAGGGATTTTGTTAGATTGAACCGTTTTCGAGAAAAAAAATTTTCAAAATTCTAACCTGGACATTTCACACAACACTACGC
Organism: Anoplophora glabripennis; assembly: GCF_000390285.2. Taxonomy (NCBI): domain Eukaryota; kingdom Metazoa; phylum Arthropoda; class Insecta; order Coleoptera; family Cerambycidae; genus Anoplophora; species Anoplophora glabripennis. Next base: position 1,140,010 of record NW_019416897.1, on the reverse strand, counting down.
ACCACACTGGAATGGCCACTATTTACAACACTGTATACTTTATGTAGCTTTCAGAACATCTGTAATGAACAATCAATGTTGTTTATAAAACACCTTTTCGCAGATTTTAAGTAAAAAAATATATATCTAATAATTATTATTTCCTGCTACAATCCGCCATTTGCAATTCGTGATGTCATCGAATTTCCCTCACCCCCAGGGTTGCCACTAGGTCGACACGAAATTACTGACGAAACTTGATTGCATTCCTGACATTTCCTGGCAAAACTTAATTATATTATTACTTGCAATTCCTGGCAANTTTTTTTTAATAAAAGTTGTATATTGGTTATAAAAGTTTTAATATGCGCTATACACATTATTCTAGATAAACAGTTTAATAAGCCCATTTCTTTCAGTGTAAATGAGACATGGCCTAATGTGAAAAAGAAAATATTTTGTTGTAACTGAAAATGTTTTAAGTAAATGATACGCTTCCTTAACTATTATCAACCAAAATCTAGAAGCATTAATATATATAGCTACAAAGTTATTAACAAAAAAAGAAAATGGTTTTATAAAATTCCGTTTTTTAAGTTATTGAATTACGACGAAATTAAAAATACTATTCACGAACACTTGTCGTTGCACAACTTTTTCTTAAATTAACCACCTTTATACCTCTTACCTTTTCCGAGATTTCCATTGTGTATCACCCTGTATATTAATTTCCATTTTCCTAACGACCATAACAAATTTTTTGTCAGTACCTTCCCTTGTTTGTTGTTTTAGAAAATTATACAGCAGCCACCAGAGAATTGGCATTAAATGGGAAAAATGTTTGTTTTTTTTCTACCGAGTATTAAATAAGCACGGCGATTTAGAAGAAAATTACAATTGAATCAGTTAAAATTAAAAAAAAATACATTTCCCAAAATATGTGAAATTTTTATTAATTTTAATAACATTATCGAAATAATGTTTTTCCATCATCGTTCTAGCTGGAATATTCATTTTGAAAATATTGCAAATAATATCAATAATACTTCCAATAATGGGGTTCTTAATAATTTGAATAAAAATAAAATACAGGGTGTAAGTAGTTTGACTGCCATTACAGCTTGAGATAGATAAATGAACAACAAAGTTGTATATTACAGGGGCGTAAGATCGACAGTTTTCAAAATACAGCAAGTATTAATATTGGGGAGTTTCATCACAACGTGACAACAGCGCTTAACCTAGTGTTACACAGCTGATGCACACCACGTGTGCATGCGGCAGACTTGTCCTACGGAAAAAATGTAAACAAATGAAACATTTAGTAAATTTCAAGGTAATTGTTTTCCAGTTTTTAAATAAATAAAAGATGTATCGATTTTGTCATAGGAAGATAGTGTTGTGCTTAAATTTTACCTCGAATTTTAGTAATTATGAATCTCTTAAAACAGGAAATTAACTTCAAATTATGAATTTGAAAAACCACCTTCGAATTCAAACATCGCGCACTCACTAGAAAATATCCGGATTTATTCTTATTTGATGGGCAGCGGCAAAAATTCGTTCTCGCAAGTCTTAGACTGTTGAATTCCAGATACCAACTGAATTGCGCATTGTTGGTTATTGGACACCTTAATACCTTGTGTTAACCGCCGCGCCGTTGTCACATTGCTCTATATGAATTTTATCGAATTTTAAATTCATTAAAACGCTAATTGTTTTTTTTAGAATTAAGCATAAAAAAGATCAAAAGAGTGATAAACATTGCATCTTGAGTAATTCTATGCACGCAGTCATGTCAATATTCCTTAATTAATCGAACTTTTATACATCAAATTAGAGATTTTGATAATTTTTTTTCTTGGAAATGGTTGCGTTTAGGACCCATGTCATATAAGGTTTTTTGTTTATTTTAATGTATTCTATCGTCTGCTAAAATTAAGGCAGTCAAACTTTTAACACCCTGTATATAAAGTTTTCGTATAGCTTTTATGTAAAAATGTACAATTTCTAAACTATGTGTTTCAATTTAATGCAAATTTAGTTTACCACGTGTGTACTTTGTCTCCTCTTTATCATTATAAATAAATTTCCAGTGCCCTTGAATGCCAGGGCCGGACTAGGCCCAATAATCTTCACAGGGAATGATGAATAAGTCCCTCAAACGATTTACTAAAGAGAATATACACTAGTTGGAATTTGATAAAATTAGCGGTTTAGAAATATTAGCCGTTTATATACTACTGGCGCATTCGCCATTTTTTGTATGTAGGATCGTCTGTTAAGAAATTCAAATTCAAACGAGAACACATTTTAGTTAGTACCTAAATAGTTTGTGGAACTAATTTTTAATAAATTTATATATAATGCCAAAAAAAATGGATATGCAGGTGTGTTGTCGACCACTAACTTTGTATTAAATTGACTTATAGTTTAGAAATTATAAATAAAAAATAAAAAATATATTTTTAACTTTGGAGGTTCATAAATCAAAAAGAAAAGTGTGTTACATACATTTGCATCAAAACTATAAAAAAACAGTAAATATTTTTCAATATGGGAAAAGTTTTAATTCCATTTTATAATAATGATAAATGTATACTCCAATTAAGAAACATGTAAAGCACCATGATTAAATATAAAAGCCCTACAATTAAAAAAAAAAAAAATTAAGTGTAAACATTTTTTTTAAGTAATTCTTCTGGTCGAAAATTTTTATTCAGTCAAAATATTTTACTTAATAAACCCCATATTTTCGGAAAAGCGTGTTATTTTTAATATTAAGTGTTAGCCTTACGACACAAACGAATTTACTTTCCAACGATGTGAATAAAGACCGACTACAACCAGAATTAGAGAAAAAATCCATACTAATTACAGAAATTCATCTCCACGAGATTTCCATATTTACAAAATTTCGTGATTAATAACGATTTTCTGGATTACTATACATCTTACAGAATTTTTGTTGTACGAGTCAATCTAATAAATCATAAATACAATTTGTTGTTGGAAACTTTGACAAAGAAAGGAAGTGCCTTTGCATTCAGTACCCAACGTTACAAAGATTGTTAAAGTGAAAGATGGTTTAAAAAATTATCTATACAGTAAAGAACAATTTTCTATTTTGATACTATTGTAAAGATGTGTATATTTGATTAAAAAATGTTTGAAGTTAGAAAAATGTACATTTCTTTTAATGTCTACTATACAGGATGCTCGACAGGATGTTTCATTCAGAATGTTACACAATTTAATGGAATATTCCCGAGGTCAAAATATTTTTAATCCAAAGGCGTCAAAGTTTAAAATAAAATCGAAATTATTCAATATTTTGAGAACCATTGTAACAATTAAGTTATACTTATCGGTAAGATGGCATAAAATATCTTTGGTATGAAAAATGACCTCGGATGGAGCGAGCGGGACTATCGCTCTTTATTTAAACTTTGACGCCATGTAGATTGAAAAGGAACAACACTTAAACATATTAAACTGTGTCCTATTTTCAAGAAAACACCTTGCTACATAATACAATATCGATGTTAACTTTTATAAACAGACTGATCTGTCTTTTTACGAACACAAATGTATTTTTTGTATGCTTCCAATTTGTAGCCATAACGTGAAACACAGCAGTCTACTATGTACCTGTTCACACGATTTTGTTTTATTACTAAGTATTTACATTCTCTAATAATTATATTAAGTCCTTATACTTGTACATTATGTAGATAGTCGTGATTGAATTATATTATTGTGATTATTTATTTTTTTAATTACGTACTTTAAATTGTGTACATATGTAGTAATAGACTGACGGACATTTAATGAGATGTGTGTTGCAGTATGTGGAAAATCGTACATCGAGTGATAAAACTATAAATATACTTATTTTAAAGATATCTGTGGCACGATATTATTAAACCTTTAAATTTGCAACTGCCTTTCATTTTGTACTAGTTGTGTTTCCCTGGTCCTGTTGATATTTATAACTCTGTTTGATACTCTTTGCTTATGTTTTTCAATGCCCTCTCACATAGACAAGACTAGGAAATAGGAATTGGTTTAAGAGAAAGTTAAGTGAAATTTAACAGACCTGCATACAAAAACAACAGTACAAAACAGACATTACTAAAGTTAAAAATTTAAATGCGCAGAGCACGCATTATTTTATTCCTCAACAGTATGTCACAGGGATAACCGATTGCAATGATCCACCTGTTTTTGATATCTTTACTACAAACATGGAGGTAAGTCTACATAAACCGTAGACGGTAGCTCTACCTGTGCATTGTCACTGCTACTCACTACCTAGGGGCGTGCCAATACCCTTGGAAGGAAAATAACCTCGGTCGAGCGGGACTATCGCTCTTTACCCACGCCATCTTGATTAGCAGACGATTTTATCTGTATATATCAAAGTGTACAGATTTATCTAACGTATGTATGAAAAATCGTTTGGTTTGCACTTGTTTGTGTCGTGTGGATGAAACAAATCGTAGAGTTGGGTTCCACTAGGGCAAATTTAACTAGTTGACGCCACGACAGTTGCGTAAAAGTTATCATACTTACAGATTGTGCACTTTTAGTTTGTGTTGTTTCTATTTTATGATCACTTTTTCATATGATTATATAAAATAAGAGGTTTATTAAATGTATAGAAATATAACTGATTTATTCAGGGGCTGCGCACTCTCTGTGGTGGGGGAGGATTACGCTATAGTTCATACACTTGCCATTTTGGCGCTGGCATCTAGGAATCTTGGGTGTTGTTGATAAAACAGGAACCAAGTTTATCATTTACTATTTGAATTTATTTTGTTTTGTGGATGGGTTTGTGGTATTGTTGTATTTTATTTATTGTTAATTGATTATAAACTATAATAGGACAATGGTTTTTGTGTGTTGTGAACCGAATTGTGATGAAAATGTAAGTAAGAATTAAAACACTTATATATAAAGGAAACAATTGTACCGTAAATTTGTAACCTATATACAATATTTTTATTACACTTTCTTTCAGGTATACGATATTTGGGTAAAGAGGATTGGTAATCATACACTGAAGTCTTGATCCTCAAATTGCTTATAGGAGATACAGAGTATGCGATAAGCAGTGAATTTTGTCGAACTCCTGGGGAGAAAAAGTTAAAATATGGAAGTTTGCCCATATTATTTTTGCCAGGTAAATATATAAAAACTAAATAAAATATTGTGTCAATATTTTTGTATGTGTACTTTAGATTTTCATGAAAGTCCGACACAGGAAAATTCGCTTTATAAATATGGAAGTTGTGAAACAGAAACTCATTTGGAAGTACCAGATCCTATTCCAAGCACTTCTACTGAATGCAATACACCCAATATATATTCTGAAGTTCAAATCACATTAAGGCAGCCAGGTAATTTCGCATTTACTTAACCAGAATTAAAATTTTTAAAATGTTTCCAATTTACATTTATAGATTAGTATATTCTTTTATTGGAGGTTATTTGCAATATAAATTAGTGACTACTGTAAAATAAATATAAATCGTTGACTGAAGTATGTACTATTTTTAATCAACGCATGAATTTATTTGCAGTGTCCTTTACAGAATTTTATTTGATTATTTAGTAATACTTTTATAGAACTGTATAAATTGTAATAAATTCAATTCTCTTTAAAGGTGAAGAAGAGGATAATCCATTTATTTCAATACCAGGTACTTCAAGGGATTGTATAACCCCAACCGAACAGGTATAGTTAGTGCGGTAGACTCAATTACTGAAACTTCATTAAGATATAAAGGTGCTTACTTTATTTTAAATAGTATGTGTAAATATTTGTATTAGACATGTTTCTATTAGTAAAAGTGTAGTTTAAACAAATTTAACATTTCTTGAATTTCAATTTGCATATTAAGCTTATTTT